>NW_024582992.1:254245-255335 GCF_018398535.1 Haplochromis burtoni | reverse complement strand
GCCGAAAAACTAAAAAGGAGGCGCTCCTGCTGTGCGTCTCACCGGGCGAAAACTGAGACAATCGTCACTGTTTGCGGTGTGGACGTCCGGAGCGACGAGACAATCAGAGAAATAAAGTTTCCACAGTGTTTCAGAGTCTGAGAGGACGCCAGCAGCACGGCCACGTCTCCACAAACTGAAAACCACCTGCAGACGGGAAGCCAAAGGAATGAAAGGTGGAAAATAAGGCCCCTCAGTAATGTCGGGTTATTCCAAAAAACGAGGGAAAATAAGAAGAGGCACCAAAAAGTCGAGATATCAAAAATGCAGTCTGTGGTACGAAAGGTCGAATTTTATAAAAAACAAGATGGAAAATTAAAAAAATCATTGAAAAAAGAAAGAGCAGCTACATCATCCGGGACGACGTTCCTGACGGGAAGTGCCCGAGATGCTGCTTCTGCCTCCGACCACGCTTCGTCTTGTTGCACCGCCTGTAGGACACAACAGGAAGTGCACGTCAACATCAACATTACACTCAGCTTTCATCAGTAAATGTAACAATGATCTGCTTCACGTGCCTCCTGTAACTCTGAGGGGAAGAAAAAACTAATCAAGCTGATCGGGAATATTTTCATTTCCCAGCTTCCCGGCAAAATGTAACGTTAGATCATGTGATCATCTTTAACAGCCAATAGGAGTGTTTCTCTTACAGCAGTGACCCTGCAGATTCCTGGTGCGTGCAAAACTACTAAAACCTCTGTCACCTTTTCTCTTTGTGTACAATGACAATAAAGCGCTGTTCTATTCTATTCTATTAGATGTGGGATGAGGATAAACTTTCAGAGGTCCAGTTATTGAATGTTAGACGTTTTTTTATTGGAAAATCTCTGCCTCACTTTAAGTGGAATCACGTCAGCGCTGCTGGTCAGTGCTGATAACGTTTTTTACAGCGTGAGGTAAAGCGATGAAGCGGCTGAGCACGTGGAGGCATCACAGGCAGCCTGCTGATGTTTCACCATCACTCACCACCAAAGGAGAAAAAGGAGGTGTTGGTTTCAGCAGGAGCGTATCAGGACTGCACGTCTGGGCTGCACTTTGAACCTGACAGACT
>NW_024582992.1:252530-253606 GCF_018398535.1 Haplochromis burtoni | reverse complement strand
CACACACACACACACACACACACACACACACACACGACATTGTCTTTGTTCTGACAGCGAACACAGATCAAGATTTTCGTGTTGACAGAAAAACTTTAAAAACACAAAAATCAGCCGGTTTCAGACTTTTATTTTTGAAGAGAGGCGGGGCTTACCTGCAGGTGGGCAGGTTCTGTCTCATCTCACAGATACCGTGTTCGCAGAACTGGGAGTAGTCCTCTGGACAGGGGGCGGGGCTGTCCTCAAACCCCTCCCCCTCACCAGGCTTGGGGACAGCTGGAAGGAGAGAAGAAGAAATCTGTGCTTTAGGATTTGTGTTGCTGTGAGACAGGAGCGGGCAGAGTTGGGGGCGGGGCTTGGCTGGGGGTGGGGCTTACCGTAGATTTCTGTCTTGGTTTTGATGCTGTCGTCTTTCCTGTTTTTATCTGAAACCACAGAAGAAGAAAAAGATGATGAGACCAGAGAAAGCGTCTAAAGCACCATCATCAGGACCACCAGGACAGGAGGTCAAATGAAGTGAGGCCTAGCACGAGATAAAGAAGGATTATTTTAAGCTGTGAATCATGCAAAGCTGCTCTAGCTGAGCTGCAGCTCCATCTATAACATCACATATGTGAGGAGAGATCTGCACGTCTCCGTGACTTTGAGCCTCAGACAGTAAAATGTTGAAAGTTTTTCATTCAGCTAGAATTTGATGATGTGTGCAGTGAGTGTGTGTTCATGTTCATGTGCTGATTTCATGGGATTAGAATCAGATTCCAGCTCGTTTCTGTTCAGACGGTCCATTCTTGTCTGAACGATGGGGAAATATTTATAAAAGGTGAGTTTCAGCACACGAATGAGATGAAGAGTCAACGTCCTCGATCACACTTAGTCCCCGAGTGAAACCCGACAGCGTCAGATTACAGAGAGCATCGCTGATCTCAGACCAGCTTCAGCGTCCCATCAATCAGGCGTTACAGCGAGTGTGCGCACGCGTCCAGCTCACAGTGACTGATGAGAGCGAGCAGCGAGGAGAGAGGCTTAAATACAGGTCAGTGACTCACACACACACACACACACACACACACACACAC
>NW_024582992.1:246600-252505 GCF_018398535.1 Haplochromis burtoni | reverse complement strand
GCTGGACACAGTCACAGGTAACCCCAGAGTCTAAATCAGAGTCCTGTAATCTGATAAAAAAATATTAAACTTGTTGCTGCCTTTCATAGTGTGTAACTTGAAGGCCCTGAGTACTCTGAGTACTTTCTCCCACACTGGAAACACTGGGATGATCACATTATTTGAACATTACCTAATAAGACTGATTCAGCACAGACAGTTATGTTAAACTTTCCTAGCAGTCCTTCACAAACAGGGAACAGTCTGTCTATTCTCTCCATCTGTCAGCTGCTGCTGGCTCTTCCTCCTCCTCTTCCTCACACACTGCTGAGTTTGTCCTGGTGGATCATCAGGGCTGCAAAGCCTCACAGATGATGTGCAGCAGTGGGTCCCTCAGTCTGTCCTCACTCTGGACACTTGCAGTCGTCACACATGGAAATCAAATGTGTGATAAGCTGCAGGATTCAAACACAAGTGTAACTTATAAACACATGTTCATACTTTTATTCCACAATCAGAGAGAAAGAAACAGAGAGAGAGTGCAGGACAGACAGACAGGTGACAGTCTCAGCTGTATACACTGCTACAAACAGGAGGATTTAGTGTTTGTGTTATTACGAGTGTAAACAAGAGTATCAGATGGTGCAGTGGACACATGTGTGACTGCTGTGATTAAAGCATCTTTCTTTCAGGGCAGAGGCAGCAGTGAGTCAGCTCCAATAGACTTCCATGTTAAAATGTTTAAAGGCTTAATGTTAGCTTTCTTAGGGGCGTGGCCTCTTTGACTGACAGATGCATGGTGACACACCATGACCGTGTTTGTGCTGTTGGAGCCCTTTAGAGCACTTTTAATAACATCATGTGGCCAATAATATGGCTGCTGTGAGGTTACCGTAGTAACAGAGCCTCCAGGAAGGCGGAGCTCCAGGTTTGGTGAAATTCAAGGATTTTAATTGGATGTTACTGAGCACTGATTGGCAGCCATCTGTGTGATGCTCGTCTTCATAAAGAAGGATTATTTTGAACTGTTAATCATGCAAAGCTACTCAATGAGTCCAGAAGTATGGGCTCCTCACACACACAGAGCCTGTTATGACACCTCTGCAGCAGCAGGTTAAAGTTAACTTCCTGTAGCCAGTGACACTAACCTCAGAACGTGTGTGTGTCTGTGTGTGTGTCTCAGATGCTGGATCAGGATCTGGAGATGGAGGTAAACAGCTGCATGTTTGCTCTGGTTTGTTTCTGAGTGTTTTTAAGTCTCTGAGTTGAAGCAGACGAGCTGAGCGGCGTTTGTGTGTCTGCAGACGACGAAGGCTCCGGCCGCGGGAAAAAGACCTCCAAATGTGGGAGCTGCAAGTTTGGAGCCGAGTGTGATGAAGACTCTGAGGATATGATGTGAGCACGCACACACACACACACACACACACACACTCAGTGTTAGGAGTGAGCCTGAACGAGCGTGTGTGTGTGTGTATCCAGCTGCATGTGTAACATCGTGTGCAACGGCCACAACGACAACCCGGTGTGCGGCAGCGACGGCGTCACCTACGACACGCCCTGTCACGTCCGGGAGGTGTCCTGCCTCAAACAGCTCAAGATCGACATCAAGCACGTCGGACGCTGCCATGGTAACAGCATCACAGCAAACACTCCTTCATCCATCACCTTCACCTTCATCATCATCATCTACTCACAGCAGGAGAGAGAGGAGGAAATATGGAGGAGGGGGGTGGAGCTAAGGGGAGGAAGATGAGAGTCAGGAGGGAAAACGTCTCAGTTCATTTATTTTGAATGATGATCTCAACACACACACACCCGCACTACACACTAACTACACACTCACTACACATGCAACACACACGCACAACACACACACACACACGCACACACACACACGCACACACACACACACGCACACACACACACACACGCACGCACACACGCGCACACACACACACACGCACACACACACACACACACACACACACACACACACACACACACACACACACACACACACACTCACTCACACACACACACACACACACACACGACGCACACTGACGCACACACACGCACACACGACGCACACACAGACCCACACACTCCCACACTCACACACTACTCACACACACACACACACACACTGATTATCGCGGCTGGCTGAACAAACAGCTGGTCTCATTTTAATGCCACGACCTCCTGCTCCACATTTTCTCTTCTTTGTTCTGTCCTCCTCCACCTCCTCCTCCTCCTGCTCCTCCTCCTCCTCCTGCTCCTGCTCCTCCTCCTGCTCTCCTGCTCCTCCTCCTCCTCCACCTCCTCCTCCTGCTCCTCCTCCTGCTCCTCCTCCTGCTCCTCCTCTTCTTCTCCTCCCCTTCTCTCATTTCCATCTGTCCTTCTTTTTCTTTGTACATGTACAATTTTATTCTATTCTTCACTTCTTCTTTATTTATTTTAACTTTGTTTCTTCTTCGTCTTTTATCATCTTCTTCATTTTCTTCCCTTTTTGCCTTTTATTCTCTCTCCTCCTTTCCTCCCCTTCTTTCTTCAGATTTTTTACTTTCTTCTTCTCCTTTGCAGATTATTTCTTCTTCACTGCTAATTTTCTTCCTCCTCTTTTCTATTTTTTCTTCTTCTTATTTTTTATTCACCTTTTGTTTTTTTTGCTGCTCATCATCTTCCTTGTTTCTCTTCTTTCCTTCCTGTTAAACGCTCACTTGCTTCATCTTCCTTGTTTTCTTTGTCTTCTTCTTTCTTCACTGATTCTTCTTCTTCTCCTTCTTTGACTTGGACTTCCTTCTGTTTTCTCGGCTCGAGTTTGAAATAAGCGGAGTTGTTAAAAACATCTGACACGCCGACTCTAGAAGCCTGCGTTCCAGTTATTATGACTCTTAATGAATTTTTGGATTTTAAGTAAATAATTCAGATGTTCATTTTAATAAAATGAGGTGGTCTGTCCACACAGGTGTGGTTTTATGAGTTTAACCAGCAGATCTCAGAATCGTCCAAAAACCCAGCGTCACAGTTTCAAATGGTACGATAAAAAAAAACGTGTTTGATTAAAACTCGAGTGCTGAAGAATAAAAGCTCCCGTGATGCTGTTCAGTAAAGAAACTGCATGGTGCGACAAAACACATCAGATACACATGAGCCAGGTCATGATAAGCATGAGCGTAATCTTTGTGTAGCTTTTTAAATATGAACGCATGAACATTAAAGTTGTGAACGGTTCAGAACCAACGAGACGTCTCTGCAGCGCTGACGGAGCTTCAGCCTGAGGCCAGAAAAGTGTGTGAGGGAATCAGTACACGTTTATATATCTTTGTGGGGACCAGACATTAGAACGCTACCAACAGTCCTTATGGGGACAAAACGCCCGATGAGTTTGTTTTTGAGACTCATCATGTGGTTTTAGTGTCAGGGTTACAGATGGGTTAGGGTCAGGCTGAGGGTCAGCATTATGTTAATAAGATGCCCTCACTAAGATATGGAAACCAGTGTGTGTGTGTGTGTGCGTGTGTGTGTATATGTGTGTGTGTGTGTGTGTGGTTGTTTGTCTGTGCCTGTGGTGTGTTCACACATCAATCACAGCGAGCGTCTGAAACCTGAAGTGTGCTTATTATAGGCTAAAGAAGAGGGTGAGTTACCGTGGTAACAGGGCCCCTCTGACATGATGTTGATGGCTCTTTGTTTCTTGCACGCCGCTCTCCTCAGGAAACACTCGTTCTGGTACGTGTCTCCGTTGGAGCCGCACACGGGGACGTACTTCTTATTGCACTGAAACACAAAGTAACTTTATCACAGCACTCAGACACACACAGGACTCTGAGGGAGCCTGAAGGTAACACCTCATTCACGATGCAGGCAGGCTCGCTGCTGATTGGTCAGTGCGCTGCGCTCTAACCAAATTCAAAAATCTGTGCACAATGCCAAAGACAGCACAGTTAGCATGTGTAAACAATGTGCACCCTGCTGTGTGACCAGCTCACAATGATCACGTTTCAGAAGCTTTAATCACATCTGTAACAGCAGCTGTAACACACACATAAAAAAGCTGTGATTGGTTTCATTCAGCAAGCATTTAATAGCACTGTGGAGACTACACCCGAGCACTGCAGCCTGTAGGGGGCGCCAAGGTGTAGAAGTGAGTGTGTGTAACTCACGTGGAACTGACAGACACACTTGATGTCGGCGCCATTCTCGCGGCAGGTTCCTCCAAAGCGACACGTCCCGGTGTCGCACACGCGCAGGTCGCTTTTCTTCTCTGACAAATCTGGAAAAAAACAAAGCGGATCATTCTTACACCACAGCTATCGTCCCGCGATTTCAACTAAACAAAACTTTGCATGAAATAAAAGTGGTCAGTCTGCGGGATAAACCGAGTCCTGGTTCAGCTCTGAGCTCTGTCCTGCTGACAGGTCTGAGCTTCAGCTGATGCATGGCTGGTGTACAGAGGAGCTCACGGTCCACTCAGATCATCAGTGACGATGATCACCTAATCACCTACAGTGAACAGAATTCAAACAGGCTCAGGTGCTGCTACAGCTGATTGAACAGGTGCCACCAAAGGTCAGGCTGGTGTGAGTCCCCTCCCTCACTCTGTGTCTCTGCTGTGCTCACATGAAGGCTGACGATGCCAAAAATAAAAGGACGAGCGTCTGTCTGTGATGGGGCGTGTTTGTGAGCGCACACTTTAAACTCCGCACACAGCTGTAAAGCTTTAAACATGTTAGATTAAAGGTATCAGACTGAGCAGCACAGGATCCCTCCTCTGAGGAGCACCACCCCCCGTGCCCCCAACCACCCCCACCAGCTGTGGAGATATTTCAGTTTGTGGCTAAAACACACACACACACACAGAGTGGGAAACTCTGATAAAACAATACAGCTCCACTGACAAACACACACACTATTATCCAGGGTAGTAATTTCCTGATGGCAGCTGATTGGTCGGCAGCCCGCAGGCTGGCCAATTAGAGCTTGTAATTACAGAGGCCGTGACCTCAGCTCCCCTGTAATTAGTAAACCTCCATCTCCAGATCCTGATCCAGCATCTGAGACACACACACACACACACACGTTCTGAGGTTAGTGTCACTGGCTACAGGAAGTTAACTTTAACCTGCTGCTGCAGAGGTGTCATAACAGGCTCTGTGTGTGTGAGGAGCCCATACTTCTGGACTCATTGAGTAGCTTTGCATGATTAACAGTTCAAAATAATCCTTCTTTATGAAGACGAGCATCACACAGATGGCTGCCAATCAGTGCTCAGTAACATCCAATTAAAATCCTTGAATTTCACCAAACCTGGAGCTCCGCCTTCCTGGAGGCTCTGTTACTACGGTAACCTCACAGCAGCCATATTATTGGCCACATGATGTTATTAAAAGTGCTCTAAAGGGCTCCAACAGCACAAACACGGTCATGGTGTGTCACCATGCATCTGTCAGTCAAAGAGGCCACGCCCCTAAGAAAGCTAACATTAAGCCTTTAAACATTTTAACATGGAAGTCTATTGGAGCTGACTCACTGCTGCCTCTGCCCATCTGTAACCCTGACACTAAAACCACACGATGAGTCTCAAAAACAAACTCATCGGGCGTTTTGTCCCCATAAGGACTGTTGGTAGCGTTCTAATGTCTGGTCCCCACAAAGATATATAAACGTGTACTGATTCCCTCACACACTTTTCTGGCCTCAGGCTGAAGCTCCGTCAGCGCTGCAGAGACGTCTCGTTGGTTCTGAACCGTTCACAACTTTAATGTTCATGCGTTCATATTTAAAAAGCTACACAAAGATTACGCTCATGCTTATCATGACCTGGCTCGTGTGTATCTGATGTGTTTTGTCGCACCATGCAGTTTCTTTACTGAACAGCATCACGGGAGCTTTTATTCTTCAGCACTCGAGTTTTAATCAAACA
>NW_024582992.1:237271-246575 GCF_018398535.1 Haplochromis burtoni | reverse complement strand
CGAGTGGCAGCAAAATCAAAACACTGCATCAAGCGCCTGCATTTCCAGCACCGGTAACCATTCATCCTGCAGTTTTAATCCCTACTTGCATCCCTGCAACATTTTCAGATCTAATAGAAATAAAATGAGTGTTTTTTCCTTATTTCTATCTGGCGCTATGGTTTCATTCTGTTATAGAATCGTAGAGCAAAGAGGCAACACTGAGCACATGTTTGCTGTCTGAGCTTTGTTTCCAGCAGAAACGTGCAGACGGCCCTCTCTGCTCCTGCTGCTGTCGTTCTCCTCACACTCTCCTTCCACTAACACCTGTGTGCAGGTTGTCGTCCGTGGGGGCGGGGTTACCCGCTGTGACTCCCACAGAGCCTCCCGACTGGTCCCTGCAGACACCGGCTCCATAAACAAGCTGCCGACACTTGATGATGCAACTGATGCGCGTGTATGTGTGCGTGTGTTTGACTGTTTGATCACCTGATGAAGGACCCTGGCTTCAGTCTAAGGGACCAATCAGCTGCCAGAAGATAAAATGATGTCACGCCCGTTCATTAACACAGGCCCGTGTACCTGTCTGTGCCTGTGGCAGCTCCATGGACGGCCGTTTCTTCTTACTGTTAGAACGACAGATTATAGATGCTGCACTCGTTGCCATGTTGTTAGCCAATGAGATCATTGTTTCCACAGTCAGCTCCGCCCCTCTTCAAGTCCCGTTTGAAAATCACCAAGATGGCAGCGTTGAAGACGCTGAGGCTTCGGGCAGGACCCAGATCTGACTGCTAGTTCCTGTTAGCGCACGCTCGTTCTGAGTTCACGTTTTAAAGAGTGGACCAATGATGTGGCTCCACTCAGCGTGAGACCAGTAAAGGAAGAAAAACCAGTAAACTATGATGGAGCTGCTGCTGAACTCAGAGAGACTGCAGAGTTTACTGCAACGTAACTCTGGCTCTCAGACAGTCATTTTAACAACACACGCACACAGACACACACACACAAACACACACACAATAACAAAAACAGTGTGTTCTCCCAGGATGCGCTGTGTGTGTGTGTGTGTGTGTGTGTGTGTGCGTGTGTGTGTGTGTGTCAGCAGGTTGATGTGGCTGGCTCAGCACACTGTGGTATTTACTAATTACAGGGGAGCTGAGGTCACGGCCTCTGTAATTACAAGCTCTAATTGGCCAGCCTGCGGGCTGCCGACCAATCAGCTGCCATCAGGAAATTACTACCCTGGATAATAGTGTGTGTGTTTGTCAGTGGAGCTGTATTGTTTTATCAGAGTTTCCCACTCTGTGTGTGTGTGTGTGTTTTAGCCACAAACTGAAATATCTCCACAGCTGGTGGTTGGGGGCACGGGGGGTGGTGCTCCTCAGAGGAGGGATCCTGTGCTGCTCAGTCTGATACCTTTAATCTAACATGTTTAAAGCTTTACAGCTGTGTGCGGAGTTTAAAGTGTGCGCTCACAAACACGCCCCATCACAGACAGACGCTCGTCCTTTTATTTTTGGCATCGTCAGCCTTCATGTGAGCACAGCAGAGACACAGAGTGAGGGAGGGGACTCACACCAGCCTGACCTTTGGTGGCACCTGTTCAATCAGCTGTAGCAGCACCTGAGCCTGTTTGAATTCTGTTCACTGTAGGTGATTAGGTGATCATCATCACTGATGATCTGAGTGGACCGTGAGCTCCTCTGTACACCAGCCATGCATCAGCTGAAGCTCAGACCTGTCAGCAGGACAGAGCTCAGAGCTGAACCAGGACTCGGTTTATCCCGCAGACTGACCACTTTTATTTCATGCAAAGTTTTGTTTAGTTGAAATCGCGGGACGATAGCTGTGATGTAAGAATGATCCGCTTTGTTTTTTTCCAGATTTGTCAGAGAAGAAAAGCGACCTGCGCGTGTGCGACACCGGGACGTGTCGCTTTGGAGGAACCTGCCGCGAGAATGGCGCCGACATCAAGTGTGTCTGTCAGTTCCACGTGAGTTACACACACTCACTTCTACACCTTGGCGCCCCCTACAGGCTGCAGTGCTCGGGTGTAGTCTCCACAGTGCTATTAAATGCTTGCTGAATGAAACCAATCACAGCTTTTTTATGTGTGTGTTACAGCTGCTGTTACAGATGTGATTAAAGCTTCTGAAACGTGATCATTGTGAGCTGGTCACACAGCAGGGTGCACATTGTTTACACATGCTAACTGTGCTGTCTTTGGCATTGTGCACAGATTTTTGAATTTGGTTAGAGCGCAGCGCACTGACCAATCAGCAGCGAGCCTGCCTGCATCGTGAATGAGGTGTTACCTTCAGGCTCCCTCAGAGTCCTGTGTGTGTCTGAGTGCTGTGATAAAGTTACTTTGTGTTTCAGTGCAATAAGAAGTACGTCCCCGTGTGCGGCTCCAACGGAGACACGTACCAGAACGAGTGTTTCCTGAGGAGAGCGGCGTGCAAGAAACAAAGAGCCATCAACATCATGTCAGAGGGGCCCTGTTACCACGGTAACTCACCCTCTTCTTTAGCCTATAATAAGCACACTTCAGGTTTCAGACGCTCGCTGTGATTGATGTGTGAACAGCTGGACACAGTCACAGGTAACCCCAGAGTCTAAATCAGAGTCCTGTAATCTGATAAAAAAATATTAAACTTGTTGCTGCCTTTCATAGTGTGTAACTTGAAGGCCCTGAGTACTCTGAGTACTTTCTCCCACACTGGAAACACTGGGATGATCACATTATTTGAACATTACCTAATAAGACTGATTCAGCACAGACAGTTATGTTAAACTTTCCTAGCAGTCCTTCACAAACAGGGAACAGTCTGTCTATTCTCTCCATCTGTCAGCTGCTGCTGGCTCTTCCTCCTCCTCTTCCTCACACACTGCTGAGTTTGTCCTGGTGGATCATCAGGGCTGCAAAGCCTCACAGATGATGTGCAGCAGTGGGTCCCTCAGTCTGTCCTCACTCTGGACACTTGCAGTCGTCACACATGGAAATCAAATGTGTGATAAGCTGCAGGATTCAAACACAAGTGTAACTTATAAACACATGTTCATACTTTTATTCCACAATCAGAGAGAAAGAAACAGAGAGAGAGTGCAGGACAGACAGACAGGTGACAGTCTCAGCTGTATACACTGCTACAAACAGGAGGATTTAGTGTTTGTGTTATTACGAGTGTAAACAAGAGTATCAGATGGTGCAGTGGACACATGTGTGACTGCTGTGATTAAAGCATCTTTCTTTCAGGGCAGAGGCAGCAGTGAGTCAGCTCCAATAGACTTCCATGTTAAAATGTTTAAAGGCTTAATGTTAGCTTTCTTAGGGGCGTGGCCTCTTTGACTGACAGATGCATGGTGACACACCATGACCGTGTTTGTGCTGTTGGAGCCCTTTAGAGCACTTTTAATAACATCATGTGGCCAATAATATGGCTGCTGTGAGGTTACCGTAGTAACAGAGCCTCCAGGAAGGCGGAGCTCCAGGTTTGGTGAAATTCAAGGATTTTAATTGGATGTTACTGAGCACTGATTGGCAGCCATCTGTGTGATGCTCGTCTTCATAAAGAAGGATTATTTTGAACTGTTAATCATGCAAAGCTACTCAATGAGTCCAGAAGTATGGGCTCCTCACACACACAGAGCCTGTTATGACACCTCTGCAGCAGCAGGTTAAAGTTAACTTCCTGTAGCCAGTGACACTAACCTCAGAACGTGTGTGTGTCTGTGTGTGTGTCTCAGATGCTGGATCAGGATCTGGAGATGGAGGTAAACAGCTGCATGTTTGCTCTGGTTTGTTTCTGAGTGTTTTTAAGTCTCTGAGTTGAAGCAGACGAGCTGAGCGGCGTTTGTGTGTCTGCAGACGACGAAGGCTCCGGCCGCGGGAAAAAGACCTCCAAATGTGGGAGCTGCAAGTTTGGAGCCGAGTGTGATGAAGACTCTGAGGATATGATGTGAGCACGCACACACACACACACACACACACACACTCAGTGTTAGGAGTGAGCCTGAACGAGCGTGTGTGTGTGTGTATCCAGCTGCATGTGTAACATCGTGTGCAACGGCCACAACGACAACCCGGTGTGCGGCAGCGACGGCGTCACCTACGACACGCCCTGTCACGTCCGGGAGGTGTCCTGCCTCAAACAGCTCAAGATCGACATCAAGCACGTCGGACGCTGCCATGGTAACAGCATCACAGCAAACACTCCTTCATCCATCACCTTCACCTTCATCATCATCATCTACTCACAGCAGGAGAGAGAGGAGGAAATATGGAGGAGGGGGGTGGAGCTAAGGGGAGGAAGATGAGAGTCAGGAGGGAAAACGTCTCAGTTCATTTATTTTGAATGATGATCTCAACACACACACACCCGCACTACACACTAACTACACACTCACTACACATGCAACACACACGCACAACACACACACACACACGCACACACACACACGCACACACACACACACGCACACACACACACACACGCACGCACACACGCGCACACACACACACACGCACACACACACACACACACACACACACACACACACACACACACACACACACACACACACACTCACTCACACACACACACACACACACACACGACGCACACTGACGCACACACACGCACACACGACGCACACACAGACCCACACACTCCCACACTCACACACTACTCACACACACACACACACACACTGATTATCGCGGCTGGCTGAACAAACAGCTGGTCTCATTTTAATGCCACGACCTCCTGCTCCACATTTTCTCTTCTTTGTTCTGTCCTCCTCCACCTCCTCCTCCTCCTGCTCCTCCTCCTCCTCCTGCTCCTGCTCCTCCTCCTGCTCTCCTGCTCCTCCTCCTCCTCCACCTCCTCCTCCTGCTCCTCCTCCTGCTCCTCCTCCTGCTCCTCCTCTTCTTCTCCTCCCCTTCTCTCATTTCCATCTGTCCTTCTTTTTCTTTGTACATGTACAATTTTATTCTATTCTTCACTTCTTCTTTATTTATTTTAACTTTGTTTCTTCTTCGTCTTTTATCATCTTCTTCATTTTCTTCCCTTTTTGCCTTTTATTCTCTCTCCTCCTTTCCTCCCCTTCTTTCTTCAGATTTTTTACTTTCTTCTTCTCCTTTGCAGATTATTTCTTCTTCACTGCTAATTTTCTTCCTCCTCTTTTCTATTTTTTCTTCTTCTTATTTTTTATTCACCTTTTGTTTTTTTTGCTGCTCATCATCTTCCTTGTTTCTCTTCTTTCCTTCCTGTTAAACGCTCACTTGCTTCATCTTCCTTGTTTTCTTTGTCTTCTTCTTTCTTCACTGATTCTTCTTCTTCTCCTTCTTTGACTTGGACTTCCTTCTGTTTTCTCGGCTCGAGTTTGAAATAAGCGGAGTTGTTAAAAACATCTGACACGCCGACTCTAGAAGCCTGCGTTCCAGTTATTATGACTCTTAATGAATTTTTGGATTTTAAGTAAATAATTCAGATGTTCATTTTAATAAAATGAGGTGGTCTGTCCACACAGGTGTGGTTTTATGAGTTTAACCAGCAGATCTCAGAATCGTCCAAAAACCCAGCGTCACAGTTTCAAATGGTACGATAAAAAAAAACGTGTTTGATTAAAACTCGAGTGCTGAAGAATAAAAGCTCCCGTGATGCTGTTCAGTAAAGAAACTGCATGGTGCGACAAAACACATCAGATACACATGAGCCAGGTCATGATAAGCATGAGCGTAATCTTTGTGTAGCTTTTTAAATATGAACGCATGAACATTAAAGTTGTGAACGGTTCAGAACCAACGAGACGTCTCTGCAGCGCTGACGGAGCTTCAGCCTGAGGCCAGAAAAGTGTGTGAGGGAATCAGTACACGTTTATATATCTTTGTGGGGACCAGACATTAGAACGCTACCAACAGTCCTTATGGGGACAAAACGCCCGATGAGTTTGTTTTTGAGACTCATCATGTGGTTTTAGTGTCAGGGTTACAGATGGGTTAGGGTCAGGCTGAGGGTCAGCATTATGTTAATAAGATGCCCTCACTAAGATATGGAAACCAGTGTGTGTGTGTGTGTGCGTGTGTGTGTATATGTGTGTGTGTGTGTGTGTGGTTGTTTGTCTGTGCCTGTGGTGTACCCACAATGCAATGCGCGTAAGTCACGTGGTCTGTCGATCTCTATTAACACTAACTAACTTCAATCCAAATCAGCTGTTAGTTTAAAGTCACCACATGCAGCTGCGGGGATGATGGTGTTTGTGTGCCGTGTTGTGTTTGCTGCATTTTTAACGTGCTGTTGTGCAGCTGCTAACTCGGTCAGGTCCCTGTTGTACGAGCTTTGATGTCAGCGGGACTAAAATGAGCATCAATCATTCATAAAGTCACATGTTTGTAAGGAAAGACCTTCAGACCTCTGTGAGGAACAGCAGGTGGGGGGACGGACTCGAGCCTCCAGGTGAGCTTCAGTTTGTGCTTCAGCTCGTAAACAGGAACCATTAAAGAGTCGCGCTGACTTCCACAGAGGTGCAGGTTGGTGTTAGGACGCCTCCAGCCGTCAGTTTGATGTTCCTCATCACAGAGTTTGTCCTGACCGAGTGAGACGCAGCGCTGCGGGAGCTGAGGACAGACTAACCCTCAGCCTGTCGCTGGCTTCATCCTCTCCACACCAACAGCAGTAAAACACACCTCACTTACTTCAAAGGAAACACTCTCCTATAACTCTGAGGTGAAGCCGGCGTCTCCAGGACAACCGCTAAAGGTCGACCTGTGGGCTGATCACGAGTTAAACCGCCCTCCACCCTCCGTCCCCGCCTCACTGCTCTCGTTAACTTCCTGCTGTCGGAGCGAGTCAGGAGCTCATAAAAGACGAGCTGAGGCGGGGTGGTGCGACGTGCTGGGAGAACATCAGTGACGGCGCTCAGGTTTAAAAAAAACCTTCAGAGCTTCTAAAAGTAGAACTCAGAGATTTTTGATTCTTTAGATCCTAAAAAAGTTCAGAGACTTATTTCAGCTCCAGGTTTCTACTTTTAGAGGAGAAAAGTTCAAAATGAGTTCGTGTCTGCACACAAACACCAGCTCACTGATCTGATCAAACATGTTTTAGATGGGAGGAACACATAGGGACTATTTTCAGCGGCGGATTAATCCACTATATGTCCATCACCCGTCCATCATCATCCACCCTCTGCTTATCTGAAGTCACGGTGGCACAGCTGGACAGCAGAGCCTCGAAGTCTCAGCAGGTTCTGGATCGACCCTGGGACCTCCTCCTAGCTCGGGTGCCGAGAACACCTCCAAAAGGAGGCACGCAGGAGGCGTTGTATTCAGATCAACATAAACTAGAAGTTCCCTCCAGATGTGCAAGCTGCTCCTCCTCCTCCAGGTGAGGGCTTGTCTCAGTATCACCTGCTGCCGCTGCACCAAACCACCGCTCCACCTGCTGCTGCACCGTTTTCCAGCTGTTACAGCAACACTGCATCTCGTGAATGAGCTGATGAATCGTTTACTCTGTGATGATCTTTCAAAACTGCTGGTGTTGCCCTCAAATGTCAAACACACAAAAGCAGCGATGTTTTCCCACTGAGTGAAGGATCTGCACTGTAACTCACACAGAACTGAAATGTGTGCAAAATCAAGAAAATGCAGAAAAACACCCTGAAACTTCCACAGCACTCCATCCTCACTTCCTCGGAAGCGTTTTACGAGCCACAGCTCGTTATCGTTCGTCAGGAGACGAATCAGCTGCTCGTTTCTCACGTTGACATGAACCTCCTGCACCTCCTGACAGCACTGCACACAACAAGGAGGTCAGCAGGTCTGACCATGGTCCATCCACCTCACCACTCCAGGACCGGACCTGCCTCAGTCTCGCCTTCACTGAGCTGTGGAGTCCACCACAGGAACGGTGTTGGTCTCTTCAGCTAAATTATCCAATCATAACACCTGTGTGACGGGTTAATGTTTACATTTGCATTATTAGGGGCGTGGCCACGCTGACAGGTGTGAGCACAACAGCCTCTGTCAGCGTCAGCTGGTGATGGCTGATAAGTTAAACCACAGTTCACAAACCAACCACGGTGGTTTGTCCATCTTCTATTTACAGTCTGTGGCCTACCCGCTGTCTGGAGGCCAGATTTGACGATCTGCTCCATCACTGAGCCTCGCCCTGCTCCACCCTGTAATTAACCCTGAAATAGAACCTGGTTAAAGTGAGGAGCTGGTGTCTCACACACACACACACACACACACACACATCCACACACACACACACACACACACACACACACACACACACACACACACAGGAGAGCAACATCGCTGCAGCTTCAGCAGGTGAAACATCTGTTCAGCATCATCACAGCTCAGGTGTACTACAGGTACTGACACACCGACGGAAACACAAATACGAGAAAGGCTGGGTCGCACTGCTTCGACCTCTGACCCTCCACAGAGCCCCTCAAGTGTAAGCAGGCTGTGAGCGAGCTCACCTGGGCAGTCTTCGGCCCTCCCGGGCCCGCAGTCCACACCGCTGCGGTGGAACGAGCTCCGGACGGCGGGGAGAACCAGCAGCACCAGCAGGCAGCAGAAGCAGGAGACCCGGAGCTCTGGAGCCATGATGGAGGCCGGGGGGGGGGGGGGGGATAACGGGGGAGGCTGGTGTGCGCAGGGAGGTGGATGAACACAAAGAGACACAAACTGGAGTAAAAGAATCTGTCGTGTTTTTCTGGGTCCTCCTTCACTAAGTCCTCACAGCACAAATCCACGCAGCGGGTTCTGATCCACGCACAGCTCACAGATTCCGTCCATGTGCTCCTCACCTCGGCTCTCAGAAATACGGAGCAGGGCTGCAGCTCGATCCCGGGATAACAAAGCCGAGCAGGGCCCGGGGCTTCACAGCCGACCCCCACACCTCCTCCACCCCTACAGCCCGGACTCTGCCTCCATCCCCCAGCCCCGCTGCCTCGCACTCAAACCGGCGGGGAGAGCCGCGGACACACGAATCCAGGTAGAAGTGCCAGCGGCCTCTGAGCAGCATCCAGGCCGGGGCGCAGAGAGGGTGGAGCGTGGACGGATGAGGGTGGTTCGGCGGCTCGATCGGTCGCGACTTTTTTTGTCCTCCTGGTCTTTCTCCACGGAATCACACATTAACAAAGGCCTGCGTCACGTGACCTGCAGGAGACCACTCCCACTCACCTCTCTTCACACACACACCACACACCACACACACACACACACAACACACACACACAGAAAGGTATCCCTGCATGCGTGTGCAGCTGACCTGTATGTCTATCCGAACAATAAGAATATCGCGTCGTTGCC
>NW_024582992.1:230263-237246 GCF_018398535.1 Haplochromis burtoni | reverse complement strand
CACACACACACACACACACACACACACACACACACACACACAGAGGTATCCCTGCATGCTTTGCAGCTGACCTAATCTCACCGACAATAATAATAATAATAATAATAATAATAATAATAATAATAATAATAATAATAACTGCGTCACAGCCGCTTTATGACTGAGTGGAAGTGTCTTCATGTCCGCAGATACCCCCCTCCCACCCCCACCATAAATCACAGCATTGAGCGCGTTCACATGCTGACCTGATGGTGGCGCTGCACATTATAGGGGACATCAACCCACAGCAGCAGCTTCCTCAGGTGTGTGAGGGCAGAGATTGCTCGGTAGGTGGAGTCTTTTCCCCATGATCGGAAGGTCGGGGGTTCAAATCCACCGAACGGTTCCTCTGAGGTGCCCTTGAGCAAGGTACGGTCCGTATACAGAATCAGGTGAGCACAGGGGTGTCCAACATATGGCCCAGGGGCCAGAATCGGCCCAGCAGACGCACTTTTACCTGTATTTTTATCAACTTTACAGCTCGTCCTACTGATGAAGCCCCCACAGGCTTCCATAGTAAAAGTAACAGAAGTTCCTTCTTTTTAACGTGTCCACAGTAAAATAAATAAACAAATAAACAAATGTTTATTCACCAAAACATTCTCTCTAAAGTGCCAACAAAGTGTTTCTGTAATTTTGTGTTTATTTTTTAGAGCAGTGCTGACGCAGTAACACATACAGCTGAGCTGCCCTCCTTCCACTGGGATATCGCAGGGACTGAACCTGAGCTCGTTTCCACTGACAGAAAGGGTCCAGATCAAAGTTACAGGGCTAAAAAACACATTTAAGCTTGGATCAAAACTACGAACAAATCTGTTTATGCCTCGTCTCAGAGTCCCAGGCTAAGGACCGAGTCTCTGCCCGAGCAGCAGGTTCGTATCTGTGAGGCAGAGGAGCAGAAACAGCATCAGCACTCTGCATGTGTGATCTGTTTCTGATAAATCACTGCAGGAAACTCCAAAAAATGCATTCTGGGTAAACATTCAAGGCTCATGCCAGCAGGTGGGACATGATGACTACCTTTGACTTCCAGCTGAGTGTCCTTCTTCCAAAATCATTTTGTGGCTGTTAGCTTTGAAATGTGGAACAGCAGCGTGTGTTCTTTGCTACAGACTGGGAGCTTTGATTAAAAACTTCTGGTTCTGAAGGAGTTCCTGTAAATGTTTGAAGGATCAGAGCTTCAGCCTGTGACTCAAGTTTAGAGAGAAACTTACAGCAGCTGAATGATCTTCTTCAGAGGTAACGATGCTGGAAAAGTGAATGAACAGAACCACCTCTGTGTCCTCTCAGGTTCCCTAACTCTGAATATCAGCAGAGTTTGACTGCAGGGCTCATGATCAGGGTGTAACCTTCACAACAGCAGGGGGCGCTGCCGCCTGCAGAACGAGACAGACCTGCTCCTTCAGACATAAATAATGATCCTGTTCAAAACGACAGAGGGTCAAACCGAAGGCTTTACTTTGACTGAAGGAGGCTGTAAGTGACTGACGTTTATTTATAAAGCACATTTAAGAGACTAGTGTAGATCAAAGTGCTTCACAATAAAACCGCAGTGTGGGCGGAACAAAGAACAAGTTCTACTTAAAATTGCATCTACACGGTGTCGTGCAGGCCGAATGAAAGTCCACGTGAAGCATCGTTTTAAAGAGGAAACAACGTCTGCAAGAACAAAGTCGGATTTTCACTTTTTGTTTATTTAACATGTGACTTAAAATCGTATTGTTATTTATTATGAACATTTTTGGCTACGACTGATGTAAAAACTCTAAAAATAGTAATAAGTAAGTAATAATAACTCCTATTATTATTATCAGCAGTAGTAGTGTGACAGATCCACTGGTGTACACAGCTTCAGTGTGTCACTGTGGATGGTGGAGGACTGTGGGCTCAGCCTGCTCCTGTTAGACTGAATGAAGTGTTTCTACTGTTTCCACTGTTTCTATCTGGCTCTCTCTCACAGCGCTCGGTGGCTGCACAGCTGCAGATGTTCTGCTGTCGTCGGGCTCTTGGTCAGAGCCAGCAGCCCTGCACGGCCTCGCTTTGTGGGCAGTTTGTCTTATTGTGCGTGATGAGGAACACGCAGGTCTTTAGAAATGATTCGTGCAGCACCATAAATCTTCTTCTGAGGTGTGAAAGCTGTGATCAGTGCAGCTTCACCCCAGCCGAACCTTCCTGACGAGAGCAGACTGGAGCTAACCCACGGGCCCCTCCTCACACGGGACTCTGCAGGGCTTAAAACGGGGCGTCATCTCCAGAGACACCTTGTGTTCAGCGGTGAGATGATGTGAGGTCTGTGCCGAGAACACGCTGGAACGTCAGTAAAGTGAACGAGACGCTGGCAGCACTGACCTGAGACGCTCCTCAGTAAGCAGGCTGGGAGTGTGAGCGTTACACGGAGGCTCGCAGACACACACAGACTGATCTTCAGCTCATTAAAATGACAAAGTGCAGCTTTTCTCTGAGTGTGAGCTCGACGTTTAGCCCGAGGACACATGCTTTCACACGCTGTACAGAGTACGTTTAATCCTCCTCCTCAGGTCGGCATGTTTTCTCTAAGCCATCTGGGCTCATTAGTTTACCCTCCACGCTCCTCCTCCATTCCCAGCCTCCTCTCCGCTTCCTGTGTTTCCCTTCCTCCTCCTATTCCTCCTTCCCTTCCTCCCTTAGTGATTTGAAGTTAAACTCTCTTTGAAGAGAAACTAACAGAGTGATGCTGTGCCCTTTGACCCTGCGTAAACATTCATTCATCATATAATTATTTCATCCTTCATACATGAGCATGTACCGAAACAAGCAAAGGTAAAGCTGGGATGAGGAGAACGCTCCAAAAAGACCACAGAGTGCCACTCCTGAAACTGAGGCTACACAGACTCACAAAACTGGACAAGAGAAGGTGGAAAAAGCTCTCAGCTTAGTGTGGATCCATCCTGCCAGTATCAGTGTCCACGCTGCTGCTGGTGTGATGCTGTGGGAAGATTTTCTGAGCACACTTTGGGCTTGATCATCATTGAACTCCACAGCTTACCTCCGTGTTACGGCTGCAGCATAACACTGAGGCAGTTCACTCCACAGACACAGGTCTCAGTCCAACGGCAGCTTTGGGACCGAACGGGAGATTCTCATCATGGATGCTGTGTGATGATGTCATCCTGTCAACATGGAGCGCTGAGAAATGTTTCCAGCACCAGTACCAGCGTACCTAATAAAGTGGCTGTGAGTGTATACAGATATTCATCTGGTGGCCAGAAGTGAAAACACAAACCCTGAATGACTGAAGGAGTCGCGGGAGGCGCACTTTGATTACATCACTGATGTGGACGGTCACACCTGCAGATAAAAGATGAAGTCTGCGTTTTACAGCCTCAGCGTTTCGTCTGCAGGAGAGAAAAGAAGCTGGAGTATCAGTTAATGCTAGCTCGGTTATCTGCACAGATACAGCAGCGCCACGCAGATACACAGAATATAATCAGTGCTCAGGACGTCCAATCAGAATCCTCAAATGTACTCTAGGATTTTCTGTTATTAACCACTGACAAGGTCATAGGACACGCCCCTAATCATGAATTGAAACAGGTGAGCTCCTGTACAGTTTATGGATCAGGCTGTGACCATCTGTGAGAGCTGACTGACCTCACAAAGCCTGTGATTCTGTGTTATTCTGATATTCAGTTACAGATGTGCGGCAGGACGGTTCAGTTGGCTGCAGATGTTTTAGTTATCTGATCAAACTGGGTTTAACTTTGGTTCCCAGTAACCTGCTGACGGTTTAGCTGCAGTCAGATCAGTCAAAGCTTGTCTGGTAAACAGTTCTTATAAAACGAATGCTTGAATGCTTAATGTGACAGCCTCCTGCTTTTAGCTCGCCGCACTCCCTCATCCATTATTTTCCGCTGAAAGCTCTCAGTCGATTAACCTGATTGCACCTGCAAACAGAGGCCACGGCAAAAAGGAAAAAACTCGTCATCTTTAATCATGTTTGAACCGCCCGAGAGCAGCAAGCAGCAAAACAAGCGAGGCAGCCGGGATTCAAGGAAAAAGGGGGAGGAGCCTTCGTTACAGCACATATGTGTATATATGCAATCAGCTGTGAGGGGACCAGGACACACCTCACTCCAGGCACCTGTGCAGGTGCTATATAAACATGTATGTATAGATTTCAGAGCTGTGGAGGCGTCTGCAGTCAGTGAGGGCGTAGATGGGTGTTCCAGGAGTTCTGGTGTAGCAGTAACATGTTTAGTAGTTTCCCTGCAGATCCACAACCCTTGTGTTGTTTTTGTGTTTTGTGTGATTTCTTTTGTGAGTTTATTCTTTCCCCTCTATTTAATCCACCCTGAGAGTGAGCCAGTGCAGGCCCATGGGTGGGGTGTTGCCCCGGGCTGCACTCTGTTGTTGTTTGGGTCCCTGGGCCTGTGCATGGACCTGTTGCTGTCACCGGATGTTGTATTGCTCATCAATACCTGATGAATCCATATGAAATAAAGATCTGTTTCTTCACCCTGACTGAACATGGACTCTGTTATTTGCACCCCGTCGTGGGTCTTATTATGTCCACATGCAGACTCGGTTTCTTTACAGCGGAAAGCTGTCAAACTCATATCTGAGAAACTCTCCTCCACAATGTTTTCTTACAGGCTAACATATCACAGATTTCACCAACAGGTCAAATATTATTGGAAGAAGCTCTTTAGTTACATCATATGCATCATGAAAGGTTATCGTGGCAGCTCAAATCCTCTCTCTGCTGTTTTGAAGGATGTGTTATGTTAGTGTTACTGTCTTTGAATGATGAACTGAGCACCGCTGTCAGCTAATGTAATAGCTTACAATAGAAGACTGCACACAATCAGACACCCCACCAAAAGAAATTATCAGAATACTTGACTCACTACAGGATATTACTGTGTTTTGCCAATGCAGAAGTATTGCATGTGTTGCAGTTTATTACATTTTGTCAGCATGTCCAGCGCTGGCCTCGGCTAACGCCGTCTCAGGATGTATGAGATGAGCCTTCTTGCTTTTTATTTGTTTAAAAATAAAATATGGATATTTGGTGTCACCGTGTCAGTGTCTCCATCCCAACACAAATAGAGCTGGTTCAGTAAAGGACCCTGATAATGCATTGCTTTAAATGTAGAGACTCTTGAGGGATGGCTGTTATGAGGAAAGGCAGCCCAGAAACTTTGCCAGCAGCTCAGGTCCTCTCAGCAGTGTTAGCTAATTCTCTTGTAGCCTGCCGTTGCGCCTGTCCTCTGATCCCGATCTCTCTAAGCAGTTTTGCTGTTGTACTGGCAACAAAGCCCCTAAACCCCACTTCCACCACCTTGATCTTCCAGCCTCTGTCCTCTCAGAATCAGAATCAGAATCAGAATGGGGTTTATTGCCAGATGTTGAGGTTTACAACATTAGGAAATTGCTGCGGTGCTTCAGTGCAAACAATAAGAATTAAAGTGCTATGTAGAAAGAAAGATATGTGCATGAGATATACATGAGATATATACATGAGAATAAGAATTATGAGTGCTACGTAGAAAGATATATACATGAGTGCAGGTGGTGATCAGTGCCAAACATGAAATGATGCAGTGACACAGCGTAGGGTCATGTGTTAGTGGCGGGGACAGTCATGTGGTTATTGTTCATGTGTCCAACAGCAGAGGGGAAGAAACTGTTCTTATGGCGAGAGGTTCTGGTGCGAATGGACCGGAGCCTCCTGCCTGAGGGGAGCAGGTCAAACAGACTGTGCTCCCACTCACCGGGCGCACCTTGATCTTCCAGCCTCTGTCCTCTGCCTCAGCTGCCAAGTTGGCATACCGCAGCTTCTTACGCTCAAATGTTTCCTCAATTGCTTCCTCCCATGGTACCATCAGCTCAATGACGTACGCAAGTTTGCGGGAGTTAGACCAAAGGACGAGGTCTGGTTGCAGAGTTGTTGTTACGATCTCTGTGGGAAAAATTAGCCTCTGATCCAAGTCCGCTTGCACCTTTCTTTTGCACTCAGCTTTCTCAACTAGACACCTGAGAACCTGGTTTTGTCTCCGTGTATATCTGCCCTGAGTAAGGCTAGTCCTACAACCAACCGAGATGTGCTTGAGAGTGGCTGGGACTGTACACAGGGGGCAGGATGGGTCCTTTCCAAACCACAGCTGCAGATTTATTGGGGAAGGCAGCACATCGTATGTCGCTCGGATGACTAAACTTAGTCTATTAGCCTCCATTCCCCAGATTTCACTCCATGAGAGTTTCCTTTTTTCAGCACTCTCCCAATTCACCCAGCAACCCTGTTTGGCCAGCGCCACGGCTCTGGCATGTCTGGCTCTTTCCTCCTGTCGTCGCACCACCTCCTCCACCATTTTCCGACGTTCAGTTACAGATGCCTGTTGCCACCAAGGTGTTACTGCGCCAAGACCAAATCCTCCTCCGCCCTGTTGGACGTGACCCACCACGTCACGATGGCCTGTAGCACAGATGTGGCTGGGGTCCACTTCCTCCCCATTGCTAGGGTGGGAGCAGCGCCTCTCACAATGGGGTCTCGGGAGTGACATCTCAAACCTCACTTTTGCACATTTAAACTCCTCTACGAGGTTAGGGATAGGCAATGACAGTATCCCGTCGCTGTAGAGGCAGCAGAACAAAGGCTGGAAGTCCACTCACTAACTCATTCTTCACCTGCAGCTCTGTCAGTCCTGCAGGTTTATCTCATCTGAATCCTGACTGCTCGTAGCAGCCGAGGCTGAGCTCAGTGCTGACAGAGTGTGGCAGAGCCGACAGCCGTTTGGACAAAGCACCCAGGTTTCATGTGTCTGTGTGTAAGTGTTGTGACCTGTTTGAGAAGGCATGCTGAGACGCTAACGGTCACCCTAACAGATAAGACGAGATCCGGAAACACAAGCTGCCTCTTTGTGTGTATCCGGTTGTTCAGTGATGACGTGACGAATCCTACTTCC
>NW_024582992.1:224517-228644 GCF_018398535.1 Haplochromis burtoni | reverse complement strand
ATGAGGCATGAACGTTGGAGTTGGAGGCTGCAGTGATTAAGCAAAGCTAACAGCTATTCTGAAAATCCATTTTTATGCTGTGAGTTTGAATTGAAAGATATTTGCTTTCAAACTAAGACTTTGTTCTTTTGACTGCTGCTCATGTGTGTATTCAAAGTATAAATGAGATTTTACATCTATTTACCGTTTCACATAGGTACTCCCCACATTAAAAATACCACCAAATTTATTTGTAGTTTTTTTTAAGATTTTGAAGTAGTTAGATTGATTTTTTAAATTTGTCCACAGATGAAAACACAGCAGGAGAAGAAAACCTGCCACTAGTGAAACCCCAGCAAATTCCAGCTGTGACCCACATGTCACGATCCTGGGTCTCTATTTAGTCTAGTTATGTTTCTTGTCTTCTTTTTCATGTTGTCAAGTTTGTGTTATCATGTCTACATCATTCCATGCTGTTTCCTGTTTTATTTTGAAACTCTCTGTCCTATTTCAGTGTGCTTCCTTTGTCTCATTATGTCAGATTAGCCTCAGCTGTTTCCCATGTGTTTCCACTTCCCCTGATCAGCTCCCGTGTGATCCAGCTCAATCACAAACAAATCGTTTATTTTAAACAATCTTTTTATGAAGGAATCTCTCAACTTCATGTGTTTAACTGACACGTGGCAACAAAACATGGATTATATACATCTGAAGGAAATTTGTCCGACTGGCTGCTCCGTCATCAGAACTGATTCTGATACTTGGTCCTCTTTTACTCCTGTTACATTACGAGACATCAGAGTCCTGCTTTGTCATATAAAACAGACTTCAAGCCCCCTTGATGTCCTTCCCTCGTCACTTTTCACTAGTGTGTTTGATTCCATTGGCCCCTGTGTTGTGGAAATGATAAATATTTCTCTTCATACTGGCTCAGTTTCCAGCTTCTTTAAACAAGCTGTTGTTGAGCCAATATTAAAGAAACCTCAGCTGAATCCATCTCTTCCTAACAGTTATAGGCCAATATCCAAATTGCCTTTCATAGCGAAGATTTTAGAAAAAGTAGTAGTAGAACAACGTAACTATTTCCTGGATAAAAATGCTGTTATGGACACTTTCCAGTCTGGTTTTCGTACATTGCATTCCACTGAAACGGCCTTACTTAGAGTATCTAGTGATATCTTGATGGCAGCAGACTCTGGAGAATACACAGTGCTGGTCCTGCTGGATCTCAGCTCTGCTTTTGACACTGTAGATCACAGTATCATGATAAACAGACTCGAGAACTTGTTTGGGATTACTGGTGTTGTTTTAAAATGGTTTATATCATATCTGTCTGAGAGATCTTTTACTGTTTGCATGAATCATGTCACATCAGAATCAACAGTTTTGCCGTGTGGGGTACCTCAGGGATCTGTCCTGGGTCCAATTCTCTTTTTACTTTATGTATTCCCCCTAGGCCAAATTATTAAGCGCTATAAATATATCTCCTATCATCTCTATGCTGACACATCCAACTATACTGTTCCTTCAGGATTTCTGAGTTTTATAAATTGTCTAATTTAAGTAATTGCCTGACAGAAATCAACAAATGGTTAATGACAATTTCCTCCAACTAAACTCTGATAAAACAGAAACCCTAATTATTGCTCCAGCGTATCAGCTTCTTAACCCTTCTGTAAAATCGAGCCTCAGAAACCTCGGTGCCATGTTTGACAGCTCGATGTCGCTCGAGCAGCTGGTCCGAAACTGTTTTTATCATTAGGAATATTTCAAACTCAGACTAAGGTTCAAAGCTGAACTTGAGATGATTATTCATGCTTTTATTTCCTCTCTTTAGACTACTGTAACGGCCTTTTTACTTGTTTTAACAAATCAGCCTTAAATCGTCTTCAGACTGTGCAGAATGCTGCAGCACGTCTCTTAACAGGCACCAAGAGAAGATCATATCACTCCAGTCTTGGCCTCCCTTCACTGGTTGCCTGTAAGTTTTAGGTTTCATTTTAAAATTTTAGTTCTAACCTTTAGGGCCCTACATGGTCAAGCTCCCCAATATTTGTATATATATTGTTTTATATTTCCATTTCTTGTGTTGTAAAGCACTTTGTGGGGTTTTTTTTATCTGTTAAAAGTGCTATATAAATACATTTTACTTACTTCTCCTAGTTTGGGTTAATGTTTTCCTTTGCATCAGTTGTCTTGCCTTTTGTTTGAACCTTGTTTATTATCCTTATTAAATGGATCACTTTTTGTTATCTCAAATTATGTTCCATGTTCCATTTTGTCTGCACTTGGGTTCATACGTCCCACAGTCGGCTACTCAGCCACACTGTGACACCACATCTGGGTAGATTCTGCCTGGCAGCTTGCCGTCAGCTTTTATTAGACGCAAAAGAGCATGAAAATCCATTAAAGTGTTGATTTTTCTGCAGATGCTTTGTTGGCAAAAAGTGAGCGACCACGTTTTAGGCAAACAGAAAAATCCACACGAAGCAGAGACGAGTTATTAATTATGAATCCAGCAAATGTTGCACTGTGAGCGAAGTCACTGACCCCGTTGGCATGAACGCACATGTTAAACAGCACTGGTCTTAAATCAGGTCACAGAGTGACACAACTTCACAGCCTGCTTTCATTTCATGAAGTGATTAGAAAGAAAAACAACTGTACAGAAAATATGACAGTTTTTAATGTAGACATCTGTCGTGTCAGTAATCCTCCAGAGGAGACCGTCTACAGAAATGACTTTTCATGTCTCAGGTGAATCTGGCACATGTCTGAAAATGAACTTACAGTCACTCGTGCTAGTTTCAGGTGATCGGTGTTCTGAACAACACTCTACCTGTCAAGCTGTCCTAGTTGTTACTGCGCATGCGCACAACTCAAAACGCCCATGTTTTCAGTGTTAATAGTACACGTCTATTATTGGATCCTACCTTGATCTCGTGCGTGCGAAAAAGGGTTAGTATTACGTTTTACTAACATGTGTTTTGTTTTTTTGTGCAAAAATACTCCAACTTGGAGTCTCAATTGAAGTCGTATTTCTAGTCTCGATTTAGTACTTCTAAACTTCTGTAAACTGGCATATGGCGTAAACCATATCCTACCTAAGTAAATACAAGCAGGGAGCATGTTTTGACAGCTGATTTGGCCATCAGAACGTCCATCGTACGATGGAGGCATAAACCATGTAAGGTGGTATATTCTGATAAGGTAGCACGGATTGATAGACATGAATATAAATTTCACTACAGTAGGATGTTTTGACAAAGTAGGACGTTTCGTCAGAACACCGGCAATGTGACTAAATATGGTGCCACCATCTTTACACCACAAAGCCCAATCATTTCTGGAAATCCAACTCAAACAACACCGAGCTCAACATTTAGAACAACTTATGAACTATGTAATGAACGGTTTTCATCAACCTCGACAAACTTAACTTCCCAAATTCTACAAGAAGAAGGCTGAAGTTTGAAGTGGCCTCTACAGTGTTTAACTCCTTCATCTATCAGTAAACAGCATTTTCATGAAACTGCAGAGTCCAGAATTTTGTTGTTCACGTCTAAAAGTGTGAAAAGCAGCAGTGTGAACATAAATAATGTAAATGCACATGAATGTTGTCAAGTGTGAGTCCACAGAGCTGCACACTGTAAGCTCTGAAGGAATTTAAGATTACAGCTGAGGGACAAGTTTCGGTTGTTTGCTGACCAAACCCAACAATACATTTCTCATCATTAAGCTTAAGATGAAAACACTCAGAATCTCCTCTGTGTCACATGTTTATCCTTTAAGCCTCTGGGTGATGGAAACAAGCAGAGAACGGAGAGAACAGCAGAAACATGCAGTGAAATATCCGTCCATGAACCCAAATGGGAAGTGCTGCTCAGAACATGTACACCTGTGTGACTCAGCTATTGGCTTTTTTTTGTTTTTCTCATGTATTTCAGCTCTGATGATGGGTTGGTGACAGTTACACCCCAAAATGTTGTAGAAGTTCTTTGTGCTGAATGTGAATCATATTAAAATATTTCATGTGACTGTGAATTAGTGAAGAGGGATGGATGGATGGATTGGAGTGCTAGTTAATAAGCACTTAAAAGCATAGAAGACAGTGAATGAGGCATGTTGTATGGAGCGCTTTGAGTACT
>NW_024582992.1:217203-224497 GCF_018398535.1 Haplochromis burtoni | reverse complement strand
CCGGAGTAGAAAAGCACTAAGAATCAGTCCATTTGCCGTGGATGGATGGTACTCTGTGCTTTTTTTCTTAGTGTCTGATTAAAAACTGTGTGCGCTCCACACTCGGTGCAGGTGTTTGTTGTTTCTTCATCGTTTCAGGCTGATCATGTGATGTTATCTGGATCTGTGTCATCGCTGTTGTTTCTGTGGTTGTGTAAGACATCAGCTGTATTAATCCAGCAGCACGCATGAGCGCTCTTTTGTTTTCAGCTTGTTTGTGTCTGCATGTCATGGTTTTTTCCTCTGCAAAGGGAGCAGCAGGTCTGACGGGTCTGATTTTAACAATCATTGTGTCTAAATCCCTGCGCTGGAATCAATGGAAAGTTTAATGTAAAGGTCAAAAAAGCATCACGTGTTGATGGACCGCATCCCTGGTGGTGCAAACCCCACAAAAACAATTCAAGTCAGAAATAATTATCAATGCATCCATTCTTCCTGTTCATCCAGTTCAGGGTCACAGGAGCTGGAGCCTGTTCCAGCTGGGTAAGGGCCCACTGTGGGCCGGTCAGCAGGCAATCACAGTGCTAACCAGTGAGAGTGACAGACATTTGCACTCAAGTCCAGCTGAGAAGGCTGGAGAGAGCCACATGGGCACAGGACAACACGGAAACTCAGCCAGGGTTCGAACCAGAAACCTGCAGCCTGTGAGGCCACAGTGCTGAGCGACCCACCTGACTCAAACTGCATTTATTCCATGTTCTCTGAAGAAATGCTTCATAATTCAACATGAGTCTAAAGTTACCAGATTTTAGTTTTACCTAAACTGTCAGATGCAGAGAGGATCATGAAACCAGCTCATCTGTGGCTCACTTTCACTCACCTGTTCAAACATCCACACGCCACGCTGCTCGTGGCCACCAGGGGGACCCAAAGAGGAAAAAAATACTTTCTTTATTGTGAGTCTAAATCAGACTCACAATGAGAACTGTTTGAGTTTCTGGTCCTTCCTGTTTGTGTGTTTGCAAAATACTGTGAAGATGTTTGGAGATGTTCGTACACCTGCGGGATAAAACAGGCAAAACACAGAAGCAGAAAAACTCAACGAGCGTTTTAGAAATAAGAAGTCAGAGCTCAGTTACCGGAGCACCTGCCACAAAACAAGGAAACACGAGTATTTTAGACATTTAGAAAAAGAATTCATTACAGCTAAAAGTTGTATTTTTGTGTAAGACGCAAATAACAAACTGAAAAGATGTTTTTACTAATCTGAGAAACAAATGAACCAGGAACAAAATTCAACAGTGAAACTGATTTTCTGTTCAGGCTTAAAGTAGATCAGTGAGACTCGGAGTTTGAATAACAATGATATCAAAATGTTTGAATAAAGAACACGATGTGAGTCAGTGTCAGAGTCACGGACGACACCGGGCTGCGACCCCTCTGTCACTCTTTTTTTTCTTCACAGTGTTCAGTCATTAGTGGATAAAGCCCACAGTGCGTGTTGTTCCACATTTCCACAATTTCCCGTTCATAAAGTGAGAAGTTGGTGTCTTATTATCTTCGCATTTCCGCTGATCTTACTTCAGTTTTACAGCTTAATGAAAGTCGATCCTTTGTGTTCCTGTGCGCACGGACACGCGGGTTTGGGTGTCATGTCAATAAAGCTAAATGGATTTGAAAAGGAGGTGTGGGTGGAGGTGGAGGAGGTGTGGACTTCCCCGCTCCGAGCTCGGAGCCGTCATTCAGCTGCAGGACGCTCTGGAGATCAGTCTCTGCTGTACCTGCTGCTCATGGAGGAGTCCGTTCACGCACTTCACGCACACTCCGAGTACCCGAGTTAGGATCGAACCGCGGACATGAAGCTTCTCTGCGGAGGAGGAGCGGCGCTGCTGCTGCTGCTGCTCGGCCGCTGCTGCTGCACCACTCCCGACAGGAGAGGTAGGAACCGGGGACGTTGCTCCGGGGTGGGTTAAAAAGTTGGTGTGTCCCCGCTGAGGGCACCGCTGCGGCTCAGCCGCTCCTCGGGCGTCGGGATCACACATGTGACCTGGGGTCTCAGAGCTCGTGTAAAAGTACAGAAACTGGAGCAAAGTGGTTTCAGAGTCAGAGAGACAGCCTGCAGAAATGATCATTACAGCTGATTCAGGATCAGAAGGTCCGGGGCAGTATTCCACAGAGGAAAACACGCGTGTTCGAACATCAGAGTCACGACTCAGATCTATACGCGGTCTTAAATGTTAAACCTTTAAAGTTACTGTACATGCTGAGGAAGTGACTTTTTCCTCCGTGATATCAAATGAATGTAACATCAGAGTGATTCCGCCGATCGGATCCCTCACAGGAGGAAGTACGAGCCTCTAAATTGGAGTTAACTGGAATTAACAGGTCAGACTGCTCTGCGGGTTCAGACACAGCCGAGGAGGCTCCGCTTCTCCCCAGGAGGTGCTTCCGCCACTCACAGGAGGCCCGCGGGCAGATTACATCTCACAGAGGGGTCGGAGGGATGTGACCCGGGAGAGGGAGGGAGGAGGACGGATACAGAAATGAAAGAAGTGTGAGAGGAATGTTTGCACCGAAACCGGAATCAAAATAAAAGCAGAGCGAATAAACACAGTTAAAAACAGATGCACGAAGAAGCTCGAACAGACACAAATCAGGTGTGCCTTTAAAGGTGACCGTGTGCGGACAGCAGGTCACTCTGCTGTCCACTCAGCTCCGCGGGTGAGCGTCGAGGACTGATCGCAGGTTTAACACACCTGTAATAAACAGTAAAAAGTGAATGTCAGAGGCGGTGTGTCTGAGCCAGAGATGGAGCCATGCGTGGAGAAAGTTTGTGGAAGCTCGCGGCTGAAGATGTTTAAACTCACACACACTGACGCTCATCGCCAATTAAACCTTCATTTCCTCTCGTGTTTGCTTTGCATCTGAGCCAAAGCTCGCGTCTCCCCCACAGAGAACATGCGTCTCCCAAACAGCACAGGGACATCAGAGTGCAGTTCATCTGTGATACTCCTAATAATGAGACACGTGACATGTGAGAGGCTGACGTGTTTTAAATGATAATCAGGCTTTACAGTTTTTTACAGACGCTAGGACACATGTCTCAATACTTAGGTCACTTTTGCAAAACTCCTCACACAGTGAGCACAACAGAAGTCTATGTGGGCTAAACTGAGGACCAGTTATCATTGTTTTGGCACAAAATGCATTCAATGACTACATCTCTCAAATTTCATGAATTATTTTCTCACTCAGACACAACAACTGCCAAAAACCTTTGTACGTACAGGACATTTTGCACGTGCTTACATACTGTTTTCAAAACTGTTAAACTTATGGCCAAAACAATAACACAATGCAAAACTTAAAAAGACAGCAAAATGCAACAGCAATATTTTATTGAAACATATTTTAAATCTAAACATGCAGTTTAACCAGCCACAGCTGATCCTCATTGTAGATGAACATCTGCACAGGTGTTACTGCTTCAATCTTTCAACTCCTTCAATTCTGGCAGCCAGAAGATTCTTTCCTAGGTGTGTTGCCCTCGATGACATGAGATGTGATGTGGATGAGAACCTGTGGCCAAATGGAGAAGACCGAGTAGATTAGCATTACTATTGTATGTGTATCAGTGGGTGCTTAGTGCAAAAACATAAAAATACATAAACAAATATTAACGAATTCTGCATGATGTCTGATTCATTCCAGTAACATATATTGAAATTATAAACAGAGATGTGTCCTTGTTTTACACAGGAAACACTGTAATGCTACATGTTGTTAGTGTTTTTCAGGTCATTGTTTTGTGGGTGACAAAGTGTGTTTGTCGGCTGTCAACCTTTGCTAGTGTTCTGGAAGAATGAGTTTATTTGAGACCTGAATGAAGTGTTTTGGTAGTTGTCGTGCATTTTGAATGTGAAATGAGCTGCTTTGCCAAGCTGACGGTCAGTTAGGAGGATTGTGTGAAGTGTTTTGCAAAAGTGACCTAAGTATTGGGAAATGTGTCCTAGCGTCTGTAAAAAACTGTAAGTGAAAGGTGGAAAATGTTGCAGCGTGAGGATCTCAGCTCCACAGCTGCATTTGTGTAATGCCTGCGTTTCTGTTTGGATTTGCAGCAGTGATCAGTGCCATTAGTCTGTCTGCATGACTCACAATGCATACAAGCATCAGGCTGAATGAAAGTTTGCAGAAAGGTGGAGCAAAGAAGAAGCCCATGTGACTTTCATTAAGACTGTCAGACAAAGCATTGACTCTGGTGGAGGGCGCTCGCTCTGCTCTCTGCTGTGGGTCTAACAGGCTCCTCTGGTCACATTTGGGACTTTCATTCACATATAGCTAATGTTTGCTGCTCATCTGCAAGCTGCTTTGCAGCCCACCTCCACCCAGCTCCTTCTTTTGTTACTGATGCCTGCTCTGCTCTGTGATGGTGTTCTCCTACGCCGAGTCATAACTGGTGGTCTTTACCGAAATCAGTGATTGCGTCACACGCTCGGCCACAACAATAGGGGCGGAGCTTTAATCAACCATTGTGTGATTATTGTTGTTGTAATTTGAGTGAAACACCCGAGGTTCACAGCAACACAAACACGTTATTCTGCACAGACACAAACGTACACAACAGCAGATCATAAAGAGAACAATACAGTCCATATAGACGTAAACTCCACCACAGTTCCATCTCTGATGCTCTCAGCTCCTTATGTAATGTGCATTCTCCTCGTATTGTAGTACTTTGAGTACATGTTGTAGTTTTCTCCTTCTTTTCTCGCTCATTGATCTCCATCAGAAACCTGCAGGAGCTCGTTTCTCTGACTGGTCGGTGATTGATGGCTTCGGCCTGCGTCCATGCTGTGAGGCTTAAACTGTCTCTGCTCCTCCCACGTTCTCCATGAGACAGACGTCCCACAGGGAACGATAACCTCATCAGAGAGGAGGACGAGAATGAGTTCACATCCTGGGTGGAGTGGGTCAGTGTGGGGTCTGATTAGATGAGTGTGGGGATGCTCAGAGCAGAGAGCTCCAGGCTCATTGTGGTTTAGTTCTTATTACTGACCCATAAACACACGAGTCTGTATATCTTGGTTGTGAGAAGTTGTGACGTGTGCAGGACGAGTCCACAGTGTCTCAGTGAGCAGACAAGCTGCTGTGAGGTGTGACGTACGGCAGCAGGTGGTTAGAGAACAGGATGTGACTGAAGTCCTTCAGCATCCTTTGGGCTCTGTGCAGACCTGTAGCACTGAGTGTGTGTGTGAAATAGTGAATGCAGGTTGTACAGCCTGGAAAAGCATTGTGGGTTTACCACATCCCACACCACATGTGCTGTGGGAACTACCGAGGTGATAATGCAACTTAATCGAAGAGAAGAAATCCCCACTCACAGCTCAGAGTGGAAAGAGCACACGTGGCTCAGCATCATAAATAACATGCAAGTTAGATATTAGAGAAGACACAGCCGATCTTCTTCCTCTTTCTGCTCCTTTCAGAAGTCATCCGCCTCCATCTCCTCCTGCCCCAGCCCTCCTGCCACACCAGCCTCTGCATGTCCTCCTGCACTGCATCCATGAACGTGCTGGACGTTCACTTTTAAACCCAGTTTGGAAAAACATGTCGCGAGGTCTTGGGTACAGATCCCAGAGATAAGGCAGGATGTGATGTCAGTTATTAGTTTATTAACAAGAGGAGGAAACCCTCAGCAGGAAGGGGAGGGGCTTCACATTAGAAATAAATACATTTTAAAAATACGACGTTTCTTTGAACGCATCATAAACTACAGCAGCAGGCAGGATGTAAACAGGAAGGAGCGTTAGAAAAAACTTCATCCAGGATTAAATCCAGCCTGTAAAACCTATCGATCATTGTCATTGATCCCACAGTGCCACAGTTCCCATCAGCCCCGGTGTTTCCTCAGGAAGTTTAACCTGCGCCTCAGAAAGAACAGGAAATGACACGGCTGATAAATGAATGTTGTATTTGTGAGAATTTCTCAGGTTAACCTTTTATTTTGACAGTTTCTGGTTGGATTGCAGGGCATTATGGGAGATTTCAGTGTATGTCAGACCAATCAGGCTGCTCTGCTGAGATTAGAGTTTTATCTGTGTTGTGTGTGTGTGTGTGTGTGTGTGTGTGTAATAAGTGAAAACAGCTGACTGTGTTCCATCTTTGTTTCAAACACAATTTGATTAGCAGGAGGATTTGAGTGAGTCTGAGTGTATTTGTGTGACTGTCATTGTTGAGAATGGGCTGTTGTTTCACTGCAGAGTGCCTGCAGGCCAAGACTGAGGGTTAAATTCTCTCATGTCATTAAACCAAAGATGGCGACCAAACAAGTCAACCCAGTCTCATGGCAGTTGGTGAGATAATCACGACCTTGTCTTGTTTTACCAGAAAACAATTTGTATTTTGATTCACGCTCCGCAACATTATTTGGTGTCTCTGAACACAACAGTTCATCCGTGCGGCCTCACATGTGCTCGTTAAACAGCAAAAAGCTGTGTGTGTGTTTCAGACACACACTGTGTGTTTCAGAGTTTGTATTCACTTTAAATATAAAAGCAGGTATGAATGCGTCGCTTTGTCATGACGATGTGCTAGTTGGGTTGAGAAAAATGGCTGCCATGTCTTTTTTCCACCTTTGTTTTCCTGGTTGCCATGGTGATTGTCTTTACTAGAAACACACCTCAGGAAATTTGTCCTGTGAAATGCAGCGCTGACATATTCATGACCTCAACCACGAAAAGAAAAGAAAGATTGTATGTGATTATTTCATGGACTGTATCGGCACAAACCAGCAAAGAAGTAATCTGTTACATATTACAAGTTACTTCCCTTAAAAGTAATGGTGTAGATGACTTAATTACTTGCCAGAGAAAGTAACTGGCTGCATTAATTTCATGTTACTGTGTAAATGAGCTGATTGCACTGTCACATAATTACCAGTTAACAAACTAAAGTCTCACACTGACCCAGTCTCTGTCACAAACACACACACACACACACACACACACACACACACACACACACACACACACACACACACACCAACGTCCTCTCAGTTTTTACGTTTGAACACAGAAACAATCAGATTTCTACACGGAGCTGTTCGGAGACTTTAAGCATCTCTCTGACGACACCAGCTGCTCTGATTGGCTGCGCTCTCTGCTGATTGTGTGTGCTGGGAGAGAGCAGCTGCTCGCTTTCTGTGTTTCTGATCCAGCTTCAGCTGCAGTAAATCATCAAACACTGATTGTTGTGGCTGCACAGAGCGTGTGTGTGTGTGTGTGTGTGTGTGTGTGTGTGTGTGTGTGTGTGTGTG
>NW_024582992.1:206406-217151 GCF_018398535.1 Haplochromis burtoni | reverse complement strand
GAGAGTTCCCATTGAGTTTGACTTTTTGGAAAGACCTTGGCTGTGTGTGTAATTGAAACTCGACTCCAATAATAAAGAAGACGTTGGAGCCTGGCGGTAACCATGGTAATGCTGTTAACATACCCAGCCGAGCTGCACTGACTAAAAAAAGTACGACAACAATCGGCCCGACTGAAAAACACCCCAAAAACTGAGCCGAGGTCAGCGGTGTAACTCCCAAAGCTCTCCGAGTCCGGCCTCGATTCAAGAGTTTTGATTGGCTGCTGGTTTAGGAGGGGCTGGACACGCTGAGCTTTTCCTCATGAATCAAAGCGAACCACACACTGATGATTGAGCTTTTGTGTGCGTGTGTGAGGACGTCTGATGTGATGGTAGCTGAACGTGCCAGCATCGTGTCAGCATCATGTCAGAGCGGCGATGCTCTCCGCCCGCACATCCTTCTTCTTCTCCTCCAGATCATGGTCACTGGTGTCTATCCCAGCTGGCGTGGGGTAAGAGGCGGGGTACACGTTGGACAGGCTTCCAGCCTATCACAGGGCCACACACACAGACACACAACCGTCCACACTCACATCACGTGTTTGGACTGTGGGAGGAAGCCAGAGTATAGACAGGCCTGCGTACTGAGAGGCGATGATGCTAACCACCACACCACCACCCTAATGCTGTGCAGTCAGTTAAATTACTTTAAGTTACTGTAACGACTCCACACTGTCATCACTGAACCCCAACAACCACTGACTCCCTGTGAGCAGCGACAGCAGGAAGAAGCCACCAGCACAACGAGGTGAAGGTGAACTTTAGTACACGTGTCACACTGATGCAGGTGTGTGTGTGTGTGTGTGTGTGTGTGTGTGTAGATGAACGTGATGATGCTTTGTTTTGGGTTTCTGCGTCTTTGTGGTCGTTTCCACCACATGTAAACACTCAGGTGTTTCCACAGGTGTGTAAACCTGTGTTTAGGTGGTTGAGTGAGTCGCAGCTGTTTTTGGCTTGTGTCAGTTTCACTGAGGTATTCACACAGATATCAGCTGTCACGCTGAAATGTCATTTTCACCAGCGCTGAGTCACCGATGGGACTCGCTCCAGACTGCTGGGAGCTGCAGGTGGGAACGAGAACTTGAATCTAACCGCGTTGGCGAGTTAAGTCCTTGTTGCTGTTGTAATGAATGTGAGACGCTGTGTGTGGTAGGTTTCCCAGCGGCGGCGGCTAACGCCCGTCAAGAGCAGCCTGTGGGATTTTCAGAGCAGGAATGTGAAAAATGTCAATAATGGAGCTGAGAAAGTGCTCGCCGGATTATACAGGCCACTCGTGTACCTGCGTGCCCGCACGCCATCACACAAACCCCACTCGGTGCTTTAGAGGCTTTTCTTACGACCTGCTGTCTCTGTTGGTCTGAAGGTTGGAGCTCACACGCAGCCCTCATCGGGCTTCACACCTGCAGCCTGCAGGTATCTGCATGGAAGATAAACAGTTGATGATTGTCACAAACTGCATGTAATGACACGGCAGCAGGAACGAGCCTCCCCTCAAAGGTCTCTGGACTCCACCTTAGAGACTGGGTGAGGGGCTCAGAGGAGAGCCGCTGCTCGTCTACACTGAGACAGGTACCTGACTCACCTGGAGGCTCCTAGTTGAGATGTATGTCCTCCTGGAAGGAGCTGCAGGGCAGACTCAGGATATTGGGAGAGTTTCAGTGTCTCAGCTGGCTCAGAAATGCATCTTTGTCCCCGTGGCTGGAGGAGGAGGTGACTGAGACGTTGCTGGTTGAGGGTGAGGTGACCGCATGGATGCTCACTGGTCTGAAGCATCCCTCAGTGAAATCATTTAGAACGGTTTCCTGACATGCAGTCAGGTCCATGAGGTTTTGTACAGTGACACAGTTTAGGACGTCCCTCAGCATCCGAGTCTGTTTGGAGCCTGTATTGACCCTTTCAGGAAAGTTGGATGGGGTCAAATCCAGATCCTTCTTGTGGCTCAGGGAACAACGAGTATAGCGGCAACCTTCGGTCCTTCTTTGCCGCTTCTGCAGAACGTAAAGTTTCTGACTCGTGCTCTTGTTAAGTCTCTTGGATGCCTTCCGGTAGCAAAAAACGAGGCGAAGGAAAAAAGGGGCAAAACATTTATTTTGCATACAAATCGAAAGGTACAAAACAAATGCCTCTGGTGGGAGCTCCGTTTATATTCCCTTTATGTTACAACAAAAAATAACATTAAAACGGCGACGGTCAGAAAACTGTTGCTCCATGTCCTGCTTGCTTACCTAACCTTTTTTACCCACACCCCTCCGCATGCGGGCCAAATACACACCCCCTTTACGACATCTACCAACACTTTACAACAACAACAGACTAACAAAGCAGGATTAATTTACGGAGCACAGCCTATTACATTATAACATAAAATGATCAAGATCATAATAGAAACTTAAAGATCATGACAAATACTTAAATATGGCATGATGTAACTGAGTAAAATATTGGCCTGGACTTGGCTCCAACAACGAGGGAGCAGGTCTCACCTGTCCAGCTGGTTCTGAGCCTGTGAAAGTGTGAGAGTCTGCACAGCTGTGCAGTGTTTTTATTAAACCCCTTGAGTTAAAGCTGACAGTCAGCACTTCAGTCACATTTTGATTGACTGATTTAAAACCCACTGTGGTGCATGCACTCAAAAAAATCTGTTGTTGGATGAACACAATTTAATCACGGCACCTTTTCCCACAAGATTTAACCGAGTACAAAAACCCATTTTTGACCATGTCAGACCAACACGTTTGGCATTTAGTGGTTTAATGTAATCAGAATTTTGTTTTAATTCATTCTGCACAAGTTAAAAACTTCAGGAAAACACAATGAAATCTTGTTGTTTGAACAACTACTTTGTTAATCAAGGCCATTACTGCTAGTCGTGCTTAATGAACCAATGTGGGGGTTGATGATTTCATAGAGACAAACAACCATTTGCACTCATGCGTAGTTTAGAATCACCAATAACTCTAGATTGGATTGTGGATTTGAACCCAGGCCCTTCTTGCTGTGAGGCACCAGCACCAACCATCACACCACCAAGCTGTCACTCCAGGCTTAAAACTAGGAAAGCTGTGATTTCAAGGCTTGATGCAGACTTCTCTGTACGTTTTTGTCCTTGACAGGTTAAACCACAATAAATAGCGAGAGCATACACGTGGTGTGGGTGTAGCTGTCTGCCTCTTAAAACTCCAGCGATTTTCCTGCAGTTTGACATCTAATGTGATCTTGTGAATTGCGTGAGTCCAGCAAATAACTGCTCTTACTCGACTGTATCAGGTCATCTCAACAAGAACAAATTAAGTTGCTGAAGTTCATGCAGATGCTACATGATTTAATTACGTTCACCATAGAAAGAGGAAATTATTTAGTTCAAAGTTTGAATCTTGTACATGTAACAACCACCCAATTTATTTTTTTGAGTGTGGATTCAGTTCAGCTTTATTTATGCAGCATAACAACAACAGTCGCCTCAGGGTGCTTTATGTTGTAAGGTGAACCCTACAATAATACAACAGAGGAAACCCCAGCACTCGTATGAGCAAGCGCTTTGGCGACAGTGGGAAGGAAAAACTCCCTTTTAACAGGAAGAAACCTCAGGCAGAACCAGGCTCAGGGAGGGGCGGGGCCATCTGCTGCGACGGGGACGGAAGACAGGACAAAGACATGACATGGAGCTGATGATTGTTGGTGTCGCTGACTGAAAGTAAATGTTTTTCAGTCAAATATCATCAGATTTAACTGATTAATTCTTTGAAACAACTGATGGTCTTTGCAGAGTTCGCTCGCTTAGAGCTTCCTGTCAGGCTGCAGGGCCGCACAGCCTGCGCCTATCAGAGGCTTTTTAGGTGAAACTCTCAGGTTACTCTGTGCCAACCCAAGAGAGAGGTTATCTGTGTGGCTGGGAGCAGCGTACCAAAGGTCGGAGCACATGCTGCCTGTCAGAGAGGCAAAACTCGTTGGGCCCTTCTGGAATTTTCCTGAAACAGTCAGAGTGAAGCAGCTTCCATCTCACAGACAAGCACAGTCTCGCTCTGACCTGCGAACACTGCTGCAGGCAGGACACACACCCTCACAGACACACACACCCACACACACACACACACCCTGCAGATCTAACGATTAGTTTCTGATGTTGGTGTGTTCACGAGGTTCCACTGGTGGACAGGATTGTGTGTCTGTGCATGCAGCTGGTGCGCACACACACGTGAACAGAGGAAGAAAAGATTTGGAGGCAACAAATGAAGCAAGTCGTGCAGAAAGCTTTGACCTGCAGCCCGCGGTTCCCAGGTCTGCCTCCAGAGCTGCACACAACACAATTGCAACACTTACTTAATCCAGTTTGCACAAACTGCTGTTACACACATTCTATATGTGCTTTTGTCATGACATCATCACAGTGAGACAGCGATGGACCGGTTTGACGGATCACACTTAATGTTTCTGAAGTCACAAGTTCAGAGCCTGGAAATGATTTTATGAGGAAACAGAAAGACGATTTTCTCAGCTGAGCTCAGACCTGCTGAGGCTGCGTTTAGCAGGACGGCCCCTCTCAGCTGGCTGAGACATTCCTGAAGACTGTGTGTGTGTGTGTGTGTGTGTGTGTGTGTGTGTATGTGTGTGTCTTGTGTGTGTGTGTGTGTGTGTGTGTGTGTGTGTGTGTGTGTGTGTGTGGTGTTTGTGTGTGTGTTTCTGTGCTTTGTGCAGACAACTTATTTTGTTTCTTCTGTTCAATCTTCTGTATGATCAGTCGTTGAAAGTCTGAACACAGACACAACACCAGAAGACACACCGGTTACACACACACAACAAAACAACAACACACACACACCACACTACACACACACACACACACACACACCACCACACACACTGATTGCAGGTGCTGATATGAACACTTTTGACTTTCAGCACACTGTCAATTTACCGCATTTTAAACATCACGCCTCTTTACTTCCACTTGGACCTTTTTAAAAGGACGAGGCCACGTCACAGTTTGAATGCAAACATAAAAACAAGCAAAGGCATCACGGTGACGGCCCTCGGTGCTCGCCGGGCTGGACCCGTGCAGCTCTCGATCGATGTTCACATGTTTCTGTGGTGGGTTTTTAAAAAGATCGATGAAAGCACTTAACAGCAGTTTAAGCTCAGACGAGGCAGAGCGATGGGAAGCTGTCATTGATTTCTGCTGCAGGGAAGGTGACCATTGATTTCCATCTCATTCTCTTTGTTTCACCGTGAGCTTTTATTGGTTTGAGCTCTTTATTGTTGGGAGTGAATAATGATTTCCATCCTGGCAGCGCAGCCCGCTTCTGCTTAAATAAACTGTCGGATAAAGACAGAAACGTCTGTCAATCCAAAACCATCAGAACTGATGAAACAGGACGGGCTCGGGTTTCATCCTTCACTCTGAGCTTTAGGAACAGACGCTGCTGTTCAGATATCCACGTGGAGCTCGTGCACTCGTCGCTGGGTGAGGCTGGATCACTGTGAGGTGGATGATTGGTGTTAACTGCGAGTGAAACGGCTGTTTGTGTGCTGCAGGCTGCTTCCTGTGCTCAGCTTCACTGCAGAGGCTCAGCTCTGTAGGATCACTGAAGCAGTTCAGTGGATCAGGAGAGCGACAGTCAAACGACTTATTGTAAGCAAATATGAAAAAACAGTGATGTGAAGCAGCTGTGACGCATGTTTCTAATATTTCTCCATCACAGAAACCTGAACATGCTTCAGTGACACCACCGTGAGTAACACAGCAAACGTGCCACGAGTTTGGGAGTTTGAAGACGTGAAGGAACGATTTACTAAGAACAACAATGACAGGATCGCATCCACGAACAAATCTGTAGAACTCTTTATTTGTGTGTGTGTGTGTGTGTGTGTGTGTGTGTGTGTGTGTGTGTGTGTGTGTGTGTGTGTGTGTGTGTGTGTGTGTGTGTCCTGATCACAAACCAGCTCGTCTCTCGGGTGTTTTGTGAATTCAGCTGAACTCTGTTTTCGTCTCTTTGTCTGTGTTTGTGTCTGAGAGGGAAACTGAAGGTCACAGCGAGGATCGCTCTCCATCTCCGGCTCCTCTCTTTTCCTCTCTGCTGGTCTTTGATCTTTTATGAAGACAGATTTCTGTCCTCAGTGAAGAAGCTGCCGCCTCACAGCGAGGACGCCGACCGCTCTGACTTTATTTTACGCCGAGCGTTGTCTTTCCTGCTGGAGGGCTCAGCTGCTTCAATGAGCTGCATAAATAAAGATGCCAAGAAAAGAAAGCAGGAGAAGAGTTAGCAGAGAAGAATGGCGGGGTTCCTAGAATCAGCAGAAAACACTCACAGTTCATTGGAGGAGCGATGGACGTGAGAACAACATGAGACACATCGCTGATCCTCCCGCTGAAGCTCCACATGAACTTCATCACCGTGTTTGGATTCGTTTCACCTGAAACAATAGCAGCGAGCTCGGCTGTGAACAAAGCTCTGGCACCGAGCTCAGTGAACGGGATCGCCTTCAACGGTTCAGCGTTGTCAGATTTATAGCAACGGCTGTGTCGCCGTGTTTGTGTAGCTGAAAGTACGACACACAGCTCTGCAGGCCGATGCTGCTCAGACTGCAGGAGAACGCTGGCAGGCGGAGGTGGACCGACAGGTCTTTTCACTCGTCATTGTCTGCTGTTAATTATGACCGCTGATAACCTTCAGCAGGAAGCATTCTTATTCAGTTTAAGCCAAACCCTCAGTTGTTTGTGTTCCTTACACCATAAGCTATCAGATTATCAGATTAAGTGCTCGTCGCAGACTTGTTGACTTAGTTTGGATTCAGATTTGTAACGAGTGTTCTGGCAGCTGATTGGTCGATTCAGACCGTCAACAAGAGGACAAACGGTCTCAGTGCTGAGTGACTGACCCTGATTGTGCTGAATGCTGAAGGTGGTTAGAGACGAGTCAGCAGCACTTCACTCATTACAGCTAATTCAATACTGACACACACACACACGCTCGTTTTTATATCTTAATGAGGACATCTCATTGACATAATGCTGTCCCTGGCCTCCTACACTAACCCTGAGCCCTGACCTAACCCAACGGTAACCCCGACACTAAAACCACATCGTGAGCCTCAAACATGCCTTCAAACCCGTGTGGACGACATCTTGTCCCCATAAGTATAGTAGCATTGCACTCTTCTGTCCTCACAAAGGTGTCTAAACATGTACACACACACACACACACACACACACACACACACACACACACACACACACTGATACGTCTCAGTGACCTCATTTCATTCCTCTGACAGAAAGTCCTGAAAAACCTTGAATGTTGCAATGAGACAGGAAAAAGCACTGCTGTGTGTGTGTGTGTGGTTGTTCTGTGTGTGTGTGTGTGTGTGTGATTGTGTGTTGGTGGATCTGACTCTCCATCTTTTGTGAAACGAATAAATTCTTTGCTCGTCTCTGAGCTGTGATTGGCTGCTGCTGTGATTGTGATCTGAAAGCAGAGTGGCGGCTGACGGCAGGCAGGTGACCCACCTGTGTGCAGGTACACGGTGCTGATGAGGGCTGTGCAGATTCTCGCTGTGCAGTTATTGTCGGCAAATTCTTCCAATATCTAGAAACATGAATAAAACAGTCATATCGGTGAAATGCGGTTTGTTGTCTCAGAGTACGGAGTAAACAGTCACGACTGGTTAAACAACATGAACCTGCCTGAGGTCTGAACTATGAAGCCTGAGTTTATCCGCCTAACTTCAGGCTTAATCCTGAGCTTTCGGTTTTGTAAAGGTTGTAACTTCTGACGGGATAAATCACCATGGTAACCTGTTCCAGGTTAGAGATCAGCAGCTATGACATCTCGCCTACATACCAATCAATTCTTCAGCAACAGCGTCACCATTCCTGGAACCTCAGAGCTCAGTGACAGACAGAAATGCAGCAACTTTATTCCTGCTTGTGTTTTTCCTGCTGGCTGACAGCAGTTTAAAACAATCCTGTTGTTCTACAAGCACGAGTATCTTAAACCACAGCAGCTAATTTATTCCAACCTGCTGAACTCGTGTTAAATTTGAATGTGGCTTAAACCTGTGTTTGGATTCAGCTTTCATTCTTTCCTCTCAGGCCCTTGAAATAAAAGACTAAAACTGTTTACACACATTTAAGCATTCATTTAAAAAAGTGCTCAATCAGAGTCTCTCCTGTTGTAATGCTGTGATATGAGTCACGGCTTCAAATATGATCAGTTTTATTAAAGCCTTAATTTTTTTCCAGTTTTATTCACCTCCTCACTTAAAACGTTACCTTCTTCATATTTCTTTAATATTATGGTTTAATCTTCCTTTGTAACATCAGTCGCACCGCTGAGTGTTCAGATGCCGTGAGCGTGAAGATTAAAGCCTGGATGGAAGTCATGTGATCGCCTATCCTGCTCACGTATGTGAATCCAGATCACAGCGAGCTGGGTTTGTAGTAAAGACATGGACATCTGGCTGCAGATGTGCATAGGAAAACCAGGGGGCAGTGTCAGTAACCTGCAGCACGCAGACAAAGCAGCCATCTAACGACGGTCTGATAGGACACCCTGAGACGTGTGACCCGCCCGGCGGAGCTGGAGGTGGCTGGTGTCAGACGGTGGTTATTAACGTTCTCCGTTAACCCGGGCTCCGAGCGTGCTCACATAAGAAAGGGTATTTCCAGTGTTGGCTGACTGTTCTGCACAAAATGAGTCAGAGATGTTATCAGATGAAGATGATAAAATGATGATTCAAATCTATAAAGAGCTTAAAAAGCAGTAACATTTAGAAAATATACAGTAACAGAGTCTTTAATCTGGTGACCAATCACAGAGGAGGAAACGTGTTTATTGTGTTTCCAGCAGCAGATCACAGTCAAATCTTCAAATGAACGTTCAGGCAGCGTCAGTCATAAAGTCATCACTACTCCGAACACTGAAGTAAAACATGACCGGACCAGGTGAGGTGTTCGGCACCTGTTACCATGGTGATTTAGCAGGTAAAGGGAGAAAACTGTGGCTTGAAGCTCGACACGGCTTGCGGAGACATTCACGTCGCCGCTGACTCTGATGATGAGAACAGGCTGATAAACTCGCCTTATCTGAAATGACTCGCTCTAGCAAACCCAACCTTCACCAACACAACCAGGTTTTTAACCACTTCCTGTCCGCTCAAACACTCTGGGAAGGTGTGACAGCGGGCGGCACTGAGCAGGCCTCGCTGCCTTTCTTTACGTCCGCGTGTTGGACTCGATCAGTGTTTGTTTCTGTTCGATGAAGAAAAGGGAAACGTGAAAGCAGGATTCTGCGATTTGCTGGCTGACGTGCGACTGAGCGTGCGTCCTGTCCCTGCACACATCTGTGTTTGCCAACCTTGAAGTAAAGGTCAAACTCCCACTGATCACAAACCTGCAGCACAAAAGCAACAACATATTTTTTTCTGCGGTGTTTGCATCTGACTGTCAAAACACTTGTGCACTATTATATTCTCCACATGCTTCAGTGATATAAATCAATCGTTTAACCGACTACACAATCATTTTTTTTACGTTTCCTTTACAGACGAGAAACTTCAGCTCAGCTTTATTGATGAGAATCAGAGGTAGTTATGCAGCATGTGTGAGAAATGTAGAAATAGAGCTCCATTAAAAATGTTTCCTTTCATTATCTTCGTCATTTCATATTGTAATCATTAGCCTTGTAAACTGTTAGCCTGCCACATATTGTGCTGTATTGTACATTTATTTGTAAAGATTGTTTTCAGTATATTTAATAGTACAGGTAAGCCTGCTGTACCTGAACAATCTGCATATTGTTCGTATCACATCAGTGGATTACTGATCATGAGGCTGAGATATTGTGTTGTTTTTTTAAAAGGCTTCATATTTAAGTCAACACCATTGTTTCTATTGTGCAGCTATTTAAAAGCTTCAGTTTTTGGAAAAAACTATAAAAATGTTTCATAAATTAATGTCTGGATTACTTAAAATCCCCCAAATATGATCTATAAATCATGTTTTAAGGCTTTTTATGTCTAAAGCATCTGTGAGGCAGTCCCAGTACGAGCTGTTACACCGTGAATCAAATAAAAATGGAACCATTGTGATTTTCTAGTCACATAGAAGTTTCATATCTGTGGTGCTAGGCTAACAGTTTCCTGCTGTTCCCAGTCTTTGCGCTAAGCTAGCATGAAGAAACAAGAGGTAGACGACCTGCTGACAGAGATAAATGTGGCACCCTGACCCTGACAGAACAGTTTGTCTAATCACAGCACACAGACACACACAGACACACACAGACACACACAGACACACACAGACACACAGTGCTGCTGCTTTACAGGATCAGGGGATTTAGAAACTTTCCCTCTCAGAGTAACGCTCCGTCTCTCCTCCTGCCGGCGCTGTGCTGAGTCAGCACGGAGGCAGAGGAGGAAGACGAGAGGATAAAGAGGATTTAACTGATCCAGTTTCTTCATGTCTGACTCCGATTCACGCGTGATTTATCTGAGTTGCGAGAAGGCGGCGCGACGATCGCTGACGCGCACGAACCACGGGGCGACGTGCAGCCTCCGCAGGTCTGCTTCAGCACGCACACATCGATCAATCCGCCGCTGAAAGTAACGCACTATTTGCTCCTGTGTGTCATGGCCGCAGAGATTTACCTCCTCACCTCAACGGGAAAACGTTCAAGCTCAGCTAGCGAGATTTTTGACGTTTTCACTTC
>NW_024582992.1:185406-192245 GCF_018398535.1 Haplochromis burtoni | reverse complement strand
ACACAAGCTTCCCAGATAATTCAGAGCTGGTGAGTAGTTCAAGGACACTCAGATTTTGGAACAGCCAACAACAACTGTGTTTTTACTCTTCAACAACAAAAACTGTGCGTTATGAAACACTACAAGTGTGATTTGAGTGGAGGAACCTTGCAGCCGGTGGCTGCAGGACCCTGAGACACTGCTACACCCAGAGTGGGCGCTCCACCCTGTTCTTGCTGAGAACAATGGCTCCTGACTTGGAGATCCTGATTCTCAACAAGAACTGCAGCTAAAAGTATTCAGACATGAACTGTTTGTAGAGACACGAGCTAAAAGAAAACGACTTGACACTGTTTTCAACCTGAGCCTGAGTGTGTAACCCACACTTTACATGCTGATGTCCTGCCTGTCACAAGTGCAGCTTCGTGCTGGCAGGAGGAGTTCCTGTGCACCTTCACTTTTTATTTTTGGTCAGCTCTTTGTTTTCTGCTTCATTCTACTGAGAAGAGGTGATGACACCCACGCTGAGCTGGGTGGACTCTTCAGTCAACGCCTGATTGTGCTCCAGCAGCAGGAAATAGACCACACCCTGGCCATCACGCGCTGCTTCGGCTGAACTGTGGACTCAGCATTAAGTGAAACTTAAAGTCTGTGCTGTGGAGAGAGCTCTCACAGAGATGCTTGGTTGGATTTCGGTGGACTATATTAAAAAAATAAAACTCTTTGATGATTTCAATACTTTGCGTCTTCCTCCAAAAATTCCTCAAATCAAAAAATATGTAGAAAATTTTATTGCTGCAACATCACAATTTCAGATGTTAGATAATCAAGATGAAGATGATTAAACCTCTAGAGCTGGCATGTCAAACATAAGGCCCAGGGACCAGAATCGGTCCAATAAAGATTTCAGTTTGGGTCACAGGATGGAAAATGTGAAGAAGGGCATCAATATCCTGCTGACAAAGACCTTCATATCTGTTCATACAACATAAGTCGTATGAATGTTATTATCGCTGTCAGTGTCTCACGATGGAAAATGACGTCTGTGCTGTAGAGTTTGATCCTTTCTGCTTATAAAAACAGATAAAAGTTTCTGTGGTCAACGGTAGGGATGGGTATTGATAAGATTTTCACGATTCCGATTCCATTTTCGATTCTGTTTAACGATTCGATTCTTTATCGATTCTTTTTAAAAAGGAGAACACTAAGGTCGATTAGCTCAGAACTTTGTTTTATATCTTCTCTTTGAACGAGACAGAAATTTAGGAGTAACATGGCCTTACAAACCCAACAGTGAGATCTTAAGTAGTTAGGGGTGTTAGGGTTACGTCATTCGGGGCGACTGGAATCGATAATCGGGAATCGTTTGCAAAAATGGCAAAGATTCCAAGGAATTGAAACAGTGGGAACCGGTTCTCAACAAGAACCGGTTTTCGATACCCATCCCTATTCACAGATAGTTTATAGGAGGATGTTGGAAAATGTTTTGACGTGCTGGCCTATGTCTGCTTCATTATCCTCACAGAGAATCCTGAAAGGAGGTGTAAAGGTGACCCACAATCCTTTGCTGTGCAACATAGAGACCATTGATTGGTGGGACATCGTGGACAAGGCCAGCAATTACAGCGTGGTGTTCACCAAGGACGACTTTCCAAAGAAATGTGCGCAGAGCAGAGATTCAGATTTTCAGCCTTTGCTCACTGAGTGTGATCTGAAGGGTTTCATAATTCTGTGTGTGTGTGTGTGTGTGTGTGTGTGTGTGTGTGTGTGTGTGTTTGTGTGTTGTGTGTGTGTGTGTGTGTGTGTTGTGTGTGTGTGTGTGTGTGTCTCAGGTCAGACGTGTGACCCCAGCTGTCATAACAGCTCGTGCTGGGCAGCCGGACAGGATCACTGTCAGAGATGTAAGCACACACTCCTTCCTGCTCTCACACAGTCGTTCACTGTACGTTCAAAGTCACATGATGGTACGTGTCGATTGTCTCTCTCTGTCTGTTTCTGTTAGTCACCAAGCTGCTGTGTGCAGAGCAGTGCAGCTGGAGGTGTCGGGGGCCCAAACCCGTCGACTGCTGTAACGAGCACTGTGCTGCGGGCTGCACTGGACCTCGGGCCACCGACTGCCTGGTCAGTGTTAATCCTCACACAGCACTGCTGCAGTTACAGTTTGCATGTCTGGGACAAAGATTTTTACAGGACAAGACGGGCAGGTGTTCACCAATCAGCAAAGACACATTTACAAGACTCTGAATATTTCATTATCTACAGTACATAAGATCATTAAAAGATTCAGAGAATCTGGAGCGATCAGTAAAAATCAGCACTGGATAGACGTGAACTTCGGGGACTCAGACAGCACTGCATTAATAGCAGGTGTGATTGTGTGATGGAGATCAGTGACAGGTTTCACAGCTCAGCTCCACATCTGCAGATCAGAGCGCCATCATGCAGAGAAGAAGCTCCAGATGTGAACATGACATAAAACAGCTGATTTTTTAATTCTGCATATTTTTCACACTTTCACGTTTCAGATCATCACACAGACTTTAATGTGAAAATAAAAAAAGGTATCCAAACTTACCCGGGAAAAAGTAGTTTCTTCCGCCTCGTTAATTCATAAACTGTAATTAAAAACATTTTTAGAAAGTTCAGCTGGACTAGCATCACCTGGGCCCAGCCTGCTGTGTGGCTGCTGAACTGGCCTGCCTACAGTCTAGACCTTGGGCCAGCTGAGAACATCTGGAACATCACAGAACCAGAAACAGGATGAACAAAGCCAGGACTGCTGAGCAGCTGGAATCCTTCATCAGAGCAGGACAGCTGCTGGCCTCAGCTCACAGACCTTTACATAGACCTGTTCTACCTTACAGATGTGTTCCTGCCATCAAATTTAAAATGAGCTCATAATTTTCTTATTTTCTCAGTTTAAAGATTTGATATGCGTTCCATGTTACAACTGTGTCGTGTCACAACTTTTTCAGAATTGATGTTTTAAAAAACTCGGGCTAAAAAACATCTTATTAAAAGACTAAATACAGGCTGTTTTCTCTGTCTGTCCTCGTGCTCTCCAGGCCTGCAGGGCTTTCAACGATGATGGAATCTGTAAAGACGCGTGTCCACCTTTGAAACGCTATGACTCCATACTTCATCAGGTGGTCGAAAACCCCAACGCCAAATTCACCTTTGGAGCGACCTGCGTCAAAGCCTGCCCACGTACGGACTTACACATAAGTCACATCATCCACCTGTGGTGGTGTCCCTGGAAGCCTCAGTGTGACAGGGTTGAAAACAATGTAGCTTCCAGCTAGAGACCTAAACATGGTCTTTGTCCTTAATGAGCTCTGTTTGCTTCTGGTTGGGTGCAGATAACTACGTGGTGACTGAAGGCTCGTGTGTTCGTTCCTGTAGCAACAGGATGTACGAGGTGAAGGAGAATGGAATCCAACGCTGCAAAGACTGTGACGGACCCTGTCCTAAAGGTAGAGAGCGCGCGAGTGAGAGACACCTGAGAATCAATCAAATCACCTGACCAGCTCTTTCTCTCCTGCAGCATGTGACGGGGTCAGGTTTGGCACTCTGATCAACACCATCGCTATCAACGCCTCCAACATTGACTTGTTTAAGGACTGCACCAAAATCAACGGCGACGTCGTCATCCTTGAATCCTCCTTCACTGGGTGAGGAGCTCCTCCCACCAAACATCACAGTGTTACACTGCGACTTCACGGTAGCTGGATGCTAACAGCATCATACCCACAGCCACACCTCAGCACATCGCCAACGCTCGCCTGTCATGAAACACAGGCTTCTTTAAGTTAGCCTGACAGAAATAAATGACTTATTCATGTTCGGTGCAGTCAGCTGAGTAGGCCGTCCTCTGTGTCAATGACTTGTGCTGATTTGCCATTCCAGGGATCCACATTACAACATCCCACCCATGGAGCCCGAGAAGCTGGAGAACTTCAAGACAGTGAAGGAAATCACTGGTAGGTCTACAGCCTGAGAGCAATGGGAGTCACACTATCTGAATCTGTAGTTCGTTGCCCTCTGATTCATGGAGTTGTTAAAGTTTTGAAGATTGCAGCAACAACCAGTGTTTGTGTCGTCCAGGTTACCTGATGATTCAGTTCTGGCCCAAGAATCTGACCTCTCTGTCTGTGTTTGAGAACCTGGAGATCATCAGAGGAAGAACCACATTCTCGTGAGTCTCACTGTCCAGAAATACCAGAAATATGTGAAATATGTGGGTTTTCTTTCCAAACTGATAACAGGTTACACCGAGGTTATAAAGGAACTATGACAACTAAACCTCTGAGCTATTCTGGGCCCATAAATCTGCTTGCATAATGGGTGGTTTCTTTTGCACTCTGACAAATGGAAGTGTAGCTCAACACTGGTTTCATATGTAGATATTTGGTCTGTGTTTCGTTTGACTTCAGACTTTACTCAGTATCAGTGTCAGCATGACATGATTTGGTAAGCGGAAGAAGATGGATGGTTGGTGGATGGATGTTGGATGGATGGATGGTTGTTGGACCAGCAAGAGTGCTGATGGTGGCTCTGTATTGTTTCTGTACCCCCTCTTATGGACTCTTGCTCTTCAGTAAACACAGTTTGGCCGTGGTGAGCTTGAAGCACCTGCGGTGGCTGGGTTTGCGCTCTCTGAAGGAGGTCAGTGCCGGAGTAGTGGCAGTGAAGAAAAACCCCGAGTTATGTTATGTTTGGAAAGACCAGTGGGCCCACCTATTCAGATCAACCGACCAGACCATTAGCTTGTTGAACAACAGTCCCCCTGATGTGTGTGGTGAGTCAAGAGTTCACGTTCAGCACAGCTATTGAATGAACGAATGTCTGAGAAATAAGACAATATTCTTGTCTCTGCGACACAGAGAGGAACAATCAAACCTGTGACACGGAGTGTACAGATTTAGGCTGCTGGGGTCCAGGGCCCACCATGTGTTTGTCCTGCCGGCAATTCAACCGCAAGGGCCGCTGTGTGGTGTCGTGCAACCTGCTGCAAGGGTGAGTTATAGACTTTAAACATTAGTGAAGCAGTTGCTGTGTCTCTGTGAAGCCTTTTGTCAGGCTTCAAAACAGGCTTTCTGCTGTCCGTTTATATTCAGCCAGAAGCTGAATAAAGTAATCAGCTAAGATTAGCTAGCTTGATTAGCTAGCTCAACCATAAACTTTGTAGATACACAGACATGTATACGTGCTGAAAATATTTTAGGTTCTACATATATTTTTATTTAATACTAAATTTACAGAATCACTACACCCAACACTCAGAGAACGGAGGTTACAGGCATAACCTCAAGCTAACCTGGTGCTGCTGCTAAATTTGGCTGCTACCTTAGCTGCTACCTAGTCTCTCAATATTCACACTCTACACAATTAATGTCACAAACACAGATGATACACAAACATCTAAAATCAAATAAACTTGTTCTACAGCACACACACATCCAGGTAAAAGTCGTCATTGTCCCTGCAGTCACTACACTCCCAACATAAATACCAGTAATTCAGATGAGTGCAGGTTGCTCAGAAACAAATAAAAAAAGCTGAATTTCACTCATCAAAACTGGAGGAAATACTTCTTCTAATGAAAATAGCTGCACAACAAGTCACCCCTGAACAGATGTTTAGAAGGTTAGTTAATTATGAATTAATTCATTGTAACATGTGAGTCTGTGGGGCTGGACCCCCTGCTGGATACAGCCTTAAGTGGCTATTGGAGGAAATCCATCATTTCCATCAGTGCAGAAAACCGAGCTCTTGTTCTCCCGGTGAGCTTCTGCACACTGACTCTGGATCTTTCTCTGTGTCCTCCTGCAGGGAACCCAGAGAGGTGGAGGTAAATGGCAGCTGTGTCCAGTGTCACCCAGAGTGTCTGCTGCAAACCAGGTCACTGACCTGCTCCGGACCGGTCAGTGCAGCTTCTACTGCTATTGTTGCCATTGTTGCTAGGAGGAGTGTACAGTATGAAATAGCATCGGACAGCCAAAGCATACAAGCAACTGTAACAGCTGCTGATTTTTCTAATTAATACTTCGTACTCTTCTTCAAGTCATGTCTGAACCTGAAAGTTCAAACTTTTTAAGGTTTTTCAAAGCAGATCTTTAAGATTTTGTGTATTAAAAACATATTTTTAGTTCTTTTTGAGATTTATATCAAAAATTAAGGTAAAAAGGGCATGATCAGTAGATGTTAAATTAATCCTGCAGAAAAATACAGGAGCAAGCGTGTTAACAACGGGACAGGAAACATGAGGAATCTGTAGATTTCGCTTTGAGAATGAAACATTTTTTGGCACATTTTGTTTTTCTGTAAATATTTTGGTCCTTGTACAAAGACAAAAATCATAAATCGTGGTTTAGAAAATGAACATCCCCATCATCATCCCCACCTGCAGGGCCCTGACAAGTGTTCCCAGTGTGCCCATGTTAAAGATGGCCCCCACTGCGTGCCACACTGCCCTCATGGTGTGCAGGGAGAGGGAGGCAAGTTGGTCTGGAAATACGCCGACAGAATGGGCCAGTGCCAATCCTGCCACCAGAACTGCAGCGAGGGGTGAGGCGCATGCTGCTGAATCCCCGCTGAGGGTGTCGGCAGAGCAGCTGATATTAAACAGAGCGTCTAACACTGGATTTAAGATGTTTTGTGTCTGTGTGTCTGCAGATGTTCTGGTCCTGGATTGTCTGGATGCAATGGGTAAAAATATATCTTTGGTTGTATCTTAACTGAAATCAACACAGAAAAGATGATGCCAAATAAACTTTTGCATTTCAACAATATATATATATATGGAGCGTCTGTCTCTCATTCTCCCTCTCCTGCTGCTACTTCAATCATGAAACTGATCA
>NW_024582992.1:177077-184650 GCF_018398535.1 Haplochromis burtoni | reverse complement strand
AAAAAAGTTTTACCGATTATAAAATGCACTGTATCAGATTTATATCAGTATCGGCCGATATTCAAATTTATGATATCGGTATAGGGAATAAAAAAGTGGTATCGTGCCATCTCCAGTTTGAACAGGACTCTATGACTCTGCATGCTGTCAGCATCATTTAACGCTCTCTCTTCACAGCTCTCTTGCACACTCTACACTGGCGGCCAGTGTGATTGGAGGGCTCCTGCTTCTCGTCATTGTGTCGCTGATCATCTTTGTGTTGCTACGACGAATACAAATTAAGAGGAAGCGAACTGTACGCCGCCTGCTGCAGGAGAGAGAGGTGAAGACTCAGCTTTTCATTCTGCATTTAAAACGTGATCGATAGTAAAATGAATGCGTTAATGATGAACCTGGGTTTGATTTGGTTGGTAGCTCTAAAATATGAACTGAAGTCTCTCTACATATGATGCTATTGGATGACTTTTGTCATTTAGCTGGTGGAGCCGCTGACCCCCAGTGGTCAGGCACCTAACCAGGCACTGCTGAGGATCCTGAAGGAGACAGAGTTTAAGAAGGTCAGGGTGCTCGGCTCCGGCGCCTTTGGGACGGTGTACAAGGTAAATATGTTTGACACAAGAGAATGATCCCCTCATGGTGGTACTTTAAATGTTTAGTCATGTGAGTGCAGCAGAGGAAATGCTGCTGTCATCCAACACTTGAGACTTGAACGCACCACAGCCCAGTCGCACTCCTGCCAGTTGGACAGAATAAAGTGTTTGTTTGTTTAGGGTTTGTGGATCCCTGAAGGCGAGAATGTGAAGATCCCAGTAGCCATCAAAGTTCTCAGAGAGGCCACGTCACCGAAAGCCAACCAAGAAGTCCTGGATGTAAGACTCCTCTGTGTGCTTCTTCTTTTTCCTGCTCTACAAACACATTGTTAGTGACTGTTAAGTATTTTGTGTCTTGAATTTTAAGTCGCTCCACCAAATATCTTCTTACATTTAAGTGGTTGAAAAAAGTTGGATCTTAATCTTGAGCTGATTAAAGGGCGCACTGAAGTTAAAAATGCTCCACAGCTGCATCTGTAGCTCAGACTTTCCCGTGGATGTTTCTCAGTAACACTGCTGTCTGTGTAGGAAGCGTATGTGATGGCGAGTGTGGATCACCCTCATGTGTGCCGCCTGCTGGGAATCTGCCTGACATCATCAGTCCAGCTGGTTACTCAGCTGATGCCTTACGGCTGCTTGCTGGACTATGTCCGGCACCACAGGGATAGCATTGGGGCGCAGTGGCTGCTCAACTGGTGTGTCCAGATTGCTAAGGTGAGTAAATGAGGTCAGCAAGACCTCCTCTAAGGAGAAACTCTCCTGCCTGAGGCGCCAGCTCAGTGTGCAGCTCTCTTTAAGCCTGCTGAGGCCCATTAATGCAAACACAAGAAACCGTGTGCTAATCTGTTTAGTCCGTTTTAAGTCTGATTTGGATTTTTAAGTGCTGGGAAAATCACAAGGTAGAAGGTCAGAGGCTCACAGTGAAACCTGATGAGAGCAGTCTCCATTCATAAAGTGTGCTGATGGGATCGTGGGTGCTGAATATGGAGCTGATGGCAGGAGAAAAACGGGAAAACCTCAGAGATAGTTCATGGATGCAGTGAAGGAGGACGTGCAAAAAGCTGGTGTGACAGATGAGGATGCTGGGAGAGGGGGAGATGGGGGCAGATGAGCTGCTCTGGCGCCCCCTAAAGGCAGCAGCCTGAAAAAGTTAAACAAAAACAAACAATTTACACAGATGAGTTACAGTCATTTACACATTTTTGTATGAGGCTGTAAGCATGTTTATTTCTGCTGTAACTTTTGACATTTTTACACGTGGATCTGTGGACACTGAACGATTGTTGGAGTCAGCATCACCTGCAGTTTCTGGACTTCATTTCTTTTGCAGAGATACTGGTGCTGCAGCCCAGCCAGTTATCACACAGCTGGTTTTACTCATACTGAAAACTTGTGTGCATGCATGACGTTTGTGTGCAGGGGATGAACTACCTGGAGGAGCGTCACCTGGTGCATCGTGACCTGGCTGCAAGGAACGTCCTTTTGAAGAGTCCTAACCACGTCAAGATCACCGACTTCGGCCTTGCCAAGCTTCTGACGGCAGATGAGAAGGAATATCACGCTGATGGAGGAAAGGTGTGTTTTCATGTGGATGGCACTCGGAGACGAGCTGATTTCTATCAGGACAAAACCACAAAAGACTAAATCAGACAGGATGTTGATGTTGGTAAAATGTTCCTCACCTGTCTGTGTGTGTTTGTCTTCCTCTGTTTAACGCAGGTTCCCATTAAGTGGATGGCATTAGAGTCGATCCTCCAGTGGACTTACACCCATCAGAGTGATGTCTGGAGTTATGGTGGGTCAATCTGTGGCTCTCTAGCCTGCACAAGGCCCACTGGGTACTTGTTTCACTACACCTGAAAAAGTTATTTTCTTACTGTGACATAAAAAGACAGCTGTTCTATCACAGCTGGGATAGGCTCCACCCACGACACTGAATTTGATAAGTGGAAGCAGATTGGATATAAAAAAGTATCATGAGGTAGCCCTCCATAAAGAATCGTCTGCTTTATTGTCTATTTTACTTCGAATGGAAACATTAAAATTGAAACCATTAACATGCTGTTGTCTTGTGTATGACCTGACACAAGAGGTCGACCATAAACTCCTAAAATGCTCTCTGATGTCATAGATCCAGTGAGCATCAGAGTGATCTTCTCACAGATTTCAGTCTGACAGGACTGCCCCCTCCTGGGCATTTGAAAGAAAAACGGTTCAGGTTCAAGATGCTTACTTACTGATTCACCGTTCGGACCCCAGAAGATATTTCTGTCTTTTATATACATGCAAATAAAAATGATCATTATCATTAAAATCCTCATCAGGAACAAACCCTCCTTGAACTCATGTTGTTTACTTCATCGTGTCTGTTGTTGTGTGACGGAGGTTTTACCGAGCGCTGAGTCTGCTCTAACAGTCGATGGTCTGCAGGTGTGACGGTGTGGGAGATCATGACGTTCGGCTCCAAGCCATACGACGGCATCCCGGCCAGCGAGATCGCCACGGTGCTGGGGAGAGGCGAGCGGCTGCCTCAGCCCCCCATCTGCACCATCGATGTCTACATGATCATGGTCAAATGTAAGACGAGACGCAGGTGGTGCTGGTAGAAAAATTGCGCCTTGATGGGAACATGAAGGTGTCAAACTTTTAAATAGTTATGTCTCCATCACGTCTCCAAATCGGGCGTCTGTTTGTCTTACGATGGCTCCAGGCTACGGTCTAAATTTCATCAAGTCAGACAAAAAAATTCTACATCAAGTACTAAAAGTTCTTTGGTATGACGAACACGAATATAACGTCTGGAGCAGCTCAGCTGTACAGAAGACTGAAAATCATCCCCTTTGCTTCTGCAGGCTGGATGATCGACCCGTCCAGTCGGCCCAGGTTCAAAGAGCTGATGGTGGAGTTCTCCAAGATGGCCAGCGACCCGTCCAGATACCTGGTCATACAGGTAAACCAGGGATTTCATGTCATTTACTTGTATAATAACACTTATAAAAAGATTTTCTTCACTGAGGGTTGGTAATATGGAGATCCTTTACCGTCTCACTGTCCAGATATTTTCTACATGTAATAATATTAATATTGTCTTATTTCTCAGACATTTGTTCATTCAAAAGCTGTGCTGAACGTGAACTCTTGACTCACCACACACATCAGGGGGACTGTTGTTAAACAAGCTAATGGTCTGATCGGTCAAATATTTGTGACATTTGTGAGAAATCATTTACGCTCATAGGACTCAGTGTTTCTGTATGGAGCTAAATCACTTGGTCAGCAATCAGTTCTATTATTAACAATCCAAAAATATTTACATTTTAACCTTAACAATAATCTACTTTTATAGTAATCAAAAAACTACAGGAATAAACCAAAACCTTCTTACTGAAAACGAAAGCAGGAAGCTGACACTCAACCTAATTAACCTAATTAATAAGTTAACTGATTAGAAAAAGATAAAGCATTTCTACTTCTAATGATCACATTTAACTCAGTTTTTCCTGTTTTGAAAATGAAGATATTAGAAAAATAAAACAATTTTGTTTTCATATGGAAAACCGTCCATCGTCTTTTCTTTTTGTTTCCTCTTGAATGCGCTGGCATATGATGAATTAAAGTATGATACAATTAATTTTTTAAATGTAAAGAACCAAATTCTGATCACAGTACGGGGTGCACGTGGAGAATATGTCACGATCTGGATCATTCAGACACAAAACAGGAATAAATTTAATCCAGGAGAAAAAGTATTTTAGAAATATCTACAGCTGAGATTTTTTTTATGAAACCACATGAACATAGTTGAATGATTAGACATCATATCATCAGTTCATCTCTTTACTTCCTGTTTATTAGAGCAGTTTGGGATCAACGTGTGTTCTAACTCATACTCACACGGTGAATATAGATGAGTGAACTGTTAAAATGAAATAATATTAGTATTTATTAACTGCACAGAACTAACAGGGGATGTAAAGTTTCGGTGTGTAGAAAGAAGCGGTTCAAACGAAACACGAGAAAAGGATTTCAAACAAACTTCCAATAAATGCAAAGCTGTTTCTCTTTGGTTTCAATCCAGAAGATGATCATTATAATAAAAATGAACGAGCAATAATGATCGTCTTTAAAGAAAAAAACTGTTACATAGCATAAACTCGACTACATTAATTATTTTTGTCAGGGGGACCTGCCAAGTCCGTCAGACAGCAGGTTTTACTCTCGTCTGCTGAGCACCGACGACACCGAGGACGTTATTGACCCGGACGAATACCTGCTGCCCTACAGAGGCATGGGTAACCATAAGGACCGGCCCATGGTATGGACACACACACACACACACACACACCTATTGTAGTCTAATCTAGTCTAAAGACACATTGTTACATGTCTATATGTTTTATCAAACATTTTAGTAAGTGTTACATGAAAAAACATTGTGCTTAAGAAAGTGCTCGGCGCCCCCTGGTGACCCAAGTAAATGTAAACCGTCTACTTCCACTCGCCATAAGTGGCCAGAAGTACAGCTATTTATTTCCTCTGTGTTTCATTCTAATGAACATGCTTTGATGAAACAGAGGTGTTTCATTGATTCTCTTCGTTCGTGTCAGAATGGTCATCCGGCCGGAGAGAACAGCCTCGCCCTGCGGTACATCACCGATCCCACTGACAGCGCACTGGAAAAGGACTTCATCGACCACGGTATCCATCATCAAACATAACTCAGACCAGTGACAAATAATTAGGAGATGTAAATCAATTAATAGCCAGACAGCAAACTGTCTTCATGACAGAAAATTAATTAATACCTAAACAGCATTTTCCTGCTCTGTCTTCCAGAGTACATGAACCAGAGTGTGAGTGAGACCAGCCAGAGCAGCCGGCTCTCCAAGGTTTTAAACCCTAATTATGAGGACCTGAGTCTGGGCTGGGGCCCACTTCCCCACCCGCTGGAGGATCTGAACACCTCCCAAGTGCCCTATGGACCTGAATACCTGAACGCGTCCTTCAAACTGCGCCCTCTGGTGACCAGTCACAGCCTTGATAATCCAGACTACCAGGCTGACTTCCTGCCTCAGACCATTAAAGATGCAACGTTAGCGGAGAACCATCTGTTCCTCCCAGCAGCAGAGAACCTCGAGTATCTGGGTGTGGGCGGCGCTCTACACGCTCCCGTCCGCTAGGGGGCAGCAGCACTCGGGCTGTCAGACTGAAGCTGTGCTCTACTTTCATTCAAGCTGCCCACAGGAATTAATTGTTTTACAGTCAGTTCTTCAGGAAACACTGACTCGAGCAGAGGCAGCACTTCATCCAGACCGACAGCCTCAGACTCACAATTGATGTTTGCAAGTTTGTTTGACTGGTAGGACCAAAGGACTTGGTTTAAGCTCTGCAGCTCCTGAACGAGTTTCTTTAACAGTCTCAGTCTGACTAAAACCTTCTGTTTGACTTGAAATACTCTGAATGAACTTTTATTGTATAAAGTGTATAAAGTTATGAATTCTTTGCTTTACTTGACAAGAATGAGCCAAATCATGATTTCCTGTTAACCACTACTGCTCGTGTCTGTGTATCACTGTTGATAGTGTAAATTTATGGAAGTTGAGAGGCTGTCTGCAGGTACTGAGCCTTTGTCAGCTTTTCCTTTTCAAGAGAACAAATAGTTTTCATATTTATAGAAACGATGATGATCAGGACTTTAATGTGTTAGAGGAACATGGATGATGAAGATGTGCCCAACAACGAACAATAAAGAGCATCTGACCAGAGAGGGAGCAGTTTGGAGTGAGTCTCGAGCGTCCAGACAGAAAAACTTTTCAATCTATCAAATTTAGATCCAACTTTTACAGCTCACAGTGCTGAACGGGTTGTTTTTAGTTTGAATATTCCAAAAAATCAACCCAAGTTTTATCGACAATGCTGAGTTATTGTCATTGTTGTGGTGCATCGGTACTGAGGGCCCCTCATAGATGATGGCTTGACGTTCGAGTCCCTGGTTGGCTGGAGCCTCTCTGTGACATAGGTGTAAACTGGCTGTAGTGGTGGAAAGCATAAAGTACCACATGAATGTGTCTTGTAGCGTAGAAGGCTTTGAGTTAAAAAAACAACAACTGCTTTTTAAGGCGGCAGTGTTTAGAATTAATCAGCTAATTTCTCTGTGCTTAAACTCATTTGGAGACAAATCATGTAAATTATGACCTTTGACAGCCTTCAGCCTCCATAGAGAACCACACTGAATGTCTGTATATGTGATGTGACTCGGTTTGGCTTTAACTGTGGTTAGATGGGAACTCGGGTGTGAATTCAGTTTTCTTTAGCTGACCTGCTAACAGGTTACATTCGCTGTTTTCTTGTTTGACACTGAATGAAGTTAAATATCTGCAGGATATTTATCTAAGGTTTATTTAGAGCAAAATTCCACAAATGTCAGCACCAATCTTTTAGAGTTCGTAGGTGGAAAACGTGGGAATGCTCAGTGTGGTCTCAGAATAAGGTGTTGCCTCAGGTGGAAGGTTGAGACCTTAATACAAAGAGATGATATAAATATATTCCTGCCCTCACCTATGGGCATAAACTGTGGGTATCACAATAATAAGGGAGTCGAGCTCAGCCTAATGTGGGTGTTAGTTTCCCCAACATCTGTCAGAGTCTCCTGAAGTCCAAGTGACTTATGGATCTGAGCGGATATCCTCATGCCTGCCAGCTCTGTGACCGTGCACACATGTTGTGTTGTCTCCATCTCTAAGTGTCAGAGTATGTTCACCACTTAAGAGATAAAATAACAACCTGAGCAGCTACTACTCCATATTGGAAGGATCCAGACGTGCTTGTGTCATCTGACTGTTTATACCCAGGAAGCAGTGGGGAGTCTCTTGGCTGGATTAGGAATACATCATTATTCCTGTGGAAGAGCTGGAAGTGGTGGAAATGGAGAGGAAGGTCTGGGCATGTCTGCTGAGACTGCTGCCCCAACATCTGGATGCTGA
>NW_024582992.1:171204-175018 GCF_018398535.1 Haplochromis burtoni | reverse complement strand
GAGGCCCTCACCCGATGAAGCCAACAGAACCACATCATCTGCAAAAAACAAAGAATCTCATGTGCCATTACTATTATTATTATGTGTGGGGTCACTGTTCTCTCTGAAGTCGTTCCATCTCCCATTAAACTTCACTGAAGTCCAGCTTCAAAATCCTCCGAGGAACTTTTGACGGGAATCAAAGAAAGAAACTGTAACCTGCTCAAAGTTCAGTCTTTTTTACTTTAAAGAGCAAAACTCAAGTAAAAAGAACATAAAGTGTTAGACTTTATTCAGTGCTCACATACACACACACACACGTGATTGTGGGGTTTGTATAAAATATTTGTATACTAAATATAGATATTTGCAGGCACGGAGCCCGAGGCAAAGTTTGATCCACTCGGCTGTGGAAGAGACAGGGAACATACAAACACTATGATCATTACAGTGTGATGATGATGACTGATGAAATATTCTGTTCAAAGTCAAATTTGTTTCATAGAGATTAAAAAGTTTAGCAAAAAACCTGCTGAATGGAGATCCAACTGAACAGCTTGGAAACTACACAGAATACAAGCAGCAACATCAAAGAGGGAGCAATAATAAAAGACAACACATGAACCAAAACACTAGGTTACAGAACTGCACAATCATTAGAATAGCCATAAAATAAAACGATCACATTATCGTTATTATAGACCCCAAATCACATTAACTACTTCTCACAATATATGAAAGTAATACAAGAAATAACAACAGGAAACCAAAGGTTCACAAACAAAACCTGAAAAACTCTAGAACAGTGAGACAGAAATGAACCAAGACCTCAATGAGACCACGAAAGTGCAGTGATAACAGTCACCTCCCCCAACAGTGCAGTGAGATTGGAGGGTTTGTGAATTTAACAGCTCTCTTCAGCCTGACTCTTCATCTCTGTTAGCGTCATTAAACACAGACTAAAAGCTGCTCTGATCACCTTCGTCTCTACTCCACCTCTGGCCCAGTCCAGGGTGTTTCTATACACATGCTGCAGCTGATTCAGCCTCTCTGCACCATCAGGACACTGCCCATCCTCACTCTGCACATGCACCACCTTATTTCCACCTGCAGAGAGAAGAGAAAGAGCAGAGGGGACAACAAGTGGCAGTTATGCACTTTAAGTTAATTTCATGGTTTTGACTTACAATTTAAAATAATTTATGTTCAATAAATCCATTGTTGTTTTTAAACACGCATTTAAAGGTTCTACATAATGTGTCCAGGATGGAACCAATGTTCAATCTGTTGTTTAGGTTTGACAATATTTTACATGCCACACTCGGTAGAGGGCAGCATCTTCCCTTTCTCAGTCTGTGGATAGACATTTGGGGATGTGTGCAGCAAGGTTTGGGTACAGAGGGTGTTTTTATTAACCTCTTCAAGTTAATGCGGCCAATGGAGCATGTAATTAGTATTTTATGTGCTGGTATGAAAATAAGATGTTTATTTGTGACAGACCTGTCGAGTTTATGTTATTTATGTGTAATACAGTCGTCATTTTGTAAAGGTCAAATGAACTGATTGTGGATGTTTTGTGTTGGTGAATAATATGTTTTAATGTTTACTCGCTATGACAACACCTTAATGTGAAAACTGATTATTTTATGTTGCTTTGTACAGTTTTCATGGCATCTAATAAATGCCAGTAGGAGTCAAGAACACCTTGTGTCTGTCATTCTACTTGGAGGGAGTTGCATCCAGTATAAAGAGCAGCAGGGACTTTAGTCCCATTCAGGGCAACAAGGTGGCTCAGGTTTGCACTATGAATTAAGTTCAACATACCCAGGATATTTTTCCATTATCTCTCTTTACTTAACCTGACTTCTTTTGGAGTATTAGCTTAAAAATCTACCCCAGATTCCAGCCTTCATCATTCAAGTCCAGACTATTTGAAGCTGGAAAAATTCTGGCTGAAATGTTAACTATGTAAATCAACATTTAACTCAGTATCATGTCTTTATCATCAAGTCATGGCAGTGTAATTATTATTCTATTAGATTAATATCACAGTTTTCAGTCGCAGCCTCTGTGATATGTAACAGGACATAAGACTATGAATTTTACTAATGCTCATCAGATAAAGACAAAGACTTAAGATGGTCATCTGTTTCTGAAATATCATTGGACTAATAAACATGACCGAATGTACTGAAAGAAAGACACATGTACAAATGTGATTCGTGGATGTCGGAGCTTCTGGTCTGTAAATGTCACATGGATAATAAATTTAATGACAGTTCTCTGATTTCAGGGCTGTGACAAAAATGAAACTGACCAGGTGTTTAGTTTTGAAATGAGAAAACAAAGTGTGAGATCAGATTTAATCCTCCCACAGTTTGATGAGTGAGGACCAACGTCTCTATAAATCTGTAATGTCAGTTGGATTTCAAATGTATTTCGTGTAGACATGAACACAATAAAAACAGTCATTGTTCTCTTTGTGTTCTTGTCTCATAGGCTTCACTGAGAAAAGAGGTACTGAGAAAGCTGTAAATTTACAGGAAACACTGGAGTTTTTCTTTAATTCTTCACTGTGTTAATTATAGTACTGCTGAAAGTACCATGGACTCACTCCAACAATTTATTTACCTCAGAGTCTCCAGTCTACAGTGTGGGCTCTCCACCAGATCAGACAGCTGCTTCACATCTGAATCCTGAAGGTTGTTTCTTCTCATGTACAGCTGTCTCAGAGAGGAGGATTTCAAAGCTGATACCAGATAATCACAGGCAATCTTTGACAAACCACAGTTTTCCAATCTGAAGAAGAAAAAAAATACTTCATTAATAAGTTTCAGCTTGAAGTCATTCAGTGTTTCATTATCTGTTGAAAGACGAGGAAGGTTAAAAATCTAGAACTATATAATCTTCACATGATGCCATACTACTGAACTTTTATTTGTTTCAGTCATATTTTGTACAAAAGATTTTGCTTTTTATTTAAATGTCAGCTAGATTTTAAGGTAGAATGGAGTATTTTAGCGTTTCAGAGTGAATTGTGCAGTGGATGATTTTTCTTCTTCTTTGAAGGTTTGAAATGTGAACATTGTTCTGCTGCAGTCAATGGACTAAACCAGAGAAGAAGAAAACAGACTTTACCATGAAGATCCTCAGTGTGGATCAGTATAATATCAGCACAACTTTCACATCATATTCATCTCAGCACAACTAAAACATGCTGACTGACCTCAGAGTTTCAAGTTTACATCCTGGGCTCTCTAGAAAACCACACAGATGCTTCACTCCTGAATCCTGCACATCAGCGTTGTTACTCAGGTCCAGATGTTTCAGATGAGACAGGCTGGACTTTAAGGCTGAGACTAGAGAAGCACAGCTGATCTCTGACAACCAGCAGTACTCCAATCTAATTTAAGAATAAAACATGTAAAAAAAAGTTTCAAACATAAAGATTTGAAATATTGTAAAAACCAGTCAGTGAACTGACCTCAGAGTCTCCAGTCGACAGTTTGGACTCTCCAGTCCAGCAGACAAACACTTCACTCCTGAATCCTGCAGCTTATTGTAACTCATGTCCAGCTCTGTCAGATGGGAGGATTTGGACTTCAGAGCTGAGGCCACATTGTCACAGTGAGCTTCTGAGAGTCCACAACCAGTCAGTCTGTGGTTAGAGAAAATATAAAATGTGTTTTTATAACAGCAGAAAATCTGCATTAGAAACACAGACTGAATGTACACTCAACAAAAATATAAACCCAACACCTTTGTTACTGCTCCCATTCCCCATGGGATGGACGTAGAGACCTAAAATTCATTCCAGATACACAATATAACCATC
>NW_024582992.1:154486-170132 GCF_018398535.1 Haplochromis burtoni | reverse complement strand
CTCAATATAGCAGATGTGCCCACTACCACACATTTGGACTGATTTGTGACCACTGTTTGGGAGGGATGGTTATATTGTGTATCTGGAATGAATTTTAGGTCTCTACGTCCATCCCATGGGGAATGGGAGCAGTAACAAAGGTGTTGCGTTTATATTTTTGTTGAGTGTATATGAAGATAAAACAGAGTGACGTCATAATCTGATGAACATCTGCTCCTCACATCTGTGTTTCAGCTTCTCTTACTGTGTTTGACATGTGAAGCTTTAGGGGCAAAGGTGAGCTTAACGTGTTTCTCAGATTGGTAGATAAGAATTGGCGCATGGAGAACAAGCAGAGGACTGTCTAGCTGTTCAAGAAACCTGTTGAACCTGTCAGCGGCTGTCAGTGTCTGATCCTTGGCTCTGATTGGCGTTTAAACATGACACAGTACCACTGTATTAAATTAAATGACGCACAACTGTACTGTGTATAGTGTCAAGTGAAAGTGAGATGATGAAGATTTGAATTAATGTTAGAAATAAGATGCAGAAAGAAACCTGCAGTTTCTGGCCATTCTTAGATTGCAGTAATTCTTTGCAAGAATTATTTGAATTACAAATACTAAATTTATGAGAATCCATTAAATTATGTTAAAGACTCATAAACACACTGAAATTTAAACCTCATTGAAGCTCAGATATTCAGCTTTGAAACAAACTTAATTTGGACTTCTTCTTCTTCACATGTTTATCTCAGCACAACTAAAACATGGTGCTGACCTTAAAGTCTCCAGTATACAGTGTGAACTCTCCAAAAAAACACACAACTGCTTCAGTCCTGAATCCTGCAGGTCGTAGTTGCTGCTCAGGTCCAGTTCTCTCAGATGGGAGGGGTTGGACTTCAGAGCTGAGTTCAGGTAATCACAGCTGACCTCTGACAATCTGCAATTTGTCATTCTGAATGAAGAAAAAAAGATGTAGATATTTAAGTTTAAGTTTCATTTTTTGATGTCCTCATCAGTGAGGTTATTTTTTTTTAAATCAACAGACTTATTATCATGAATCATCATCAAACCTTCTGTTAACATTAAGATTGAATCAAACTTTAGACACAAACAGGAAGAAGGGCAGACTCCAAACAAACCTGACCACATGACCTCATCTCTCTGAGGTGACCAATAATTGGAGTATGAACTTTATAGAGGTATTCGAATGAGCTTGTTTTTATCTTAAATTTAAGGAACACAGGATTTTTTGACAGTTTGGGATTAATAAAGTTTAACCTGACTCAATATTAATGAAAAGTTAAACAGATAGATAGAGGTTCAACCAGTAATCACAACTGTACAGAGTTTTTGGAATCACTTGTACCAGGTACTGTACATAGCATACATTTTCACTGCTATGCTGATGACACCCAACTCTGTCCATGAAGGCAGATAACACACCCCTATTAGTTAAACTGCATGAATGTCTTAAAGACATAAAGACCTGGATGGCTGCTAACTTTCTGCTTCTTAATTCAGAACAAACTGAGGTTATTGTACTCGGCCCTGAAAATCTTAGAAATATGGTCTCTAAGCAGATTCTTACTCTGGATGGCATTACCTTGGCCTCCAGTAACACTGTGAGGAACCTTGGAGTCATTTTTGACCAGGACATGTCCTTCAACGCACATATTAAACAAATATGTAAGACTGCTTTCTTCCATTTGTGCAACATCTCTAAAATTAGAAATATCCTGTCTCAGAGTGACGCTGAAAAACTAGTTCATGCATTTATTACTTCCAGGCTGGACGACTGTAATTCATTATTATCAGGAAGTCCTAAAAACTCCCTGAAAAGCCTTCAGTTAATCCAAAATGCTTCAGCAAGAGTCCTGACAGGGACTAGAAAGAGAGAGCAGATTTCTCCTGTATTGGCTTCCCTTCATTGGTTTCCTGTTAAATCCAGAACTGAATTGACAATGATGCTTGTCTTTTTCAAAGCACGCATGAGACATACTTTCATTGTATACCGATCATTGTTTTATATCTGCAGTTTAGTGTCACTACAACTTCCAAATCATATGCATCTTAGCACCCAACTAAAATTTGGTGTCTGACCTCAGAGTTTCCAGTTGACAATGTGGACTCTCCAGAAAACCACACAGCAGCTTCACTCCTGAATCCTGCAGGCTGATATTGTCACTCAGGTCCAGATGCTTCAGATGGGAGGGGTTGGACATCAGAGCTGACAGCAGAGTTGCACAGCTGATCTCTGACAACCAGCAGTCCTTCAGTCTGAGTGAAGAGAAAAACACACACACACACACACACACACACACACACACACACACACACACTAGTAAGTCATTGATTAGCTATTAAGATATGTTCTCATCAATGTGATTTTCTCAAACACCATGCAGGTCAGACACTAACCACACCTCAAGCAACTGCAATATATGACTTCCTCTTTGTCAGTGCAGAGCACTAAAATAATAAATATTACAGTTATCTGAATGTGTTTCACTTTGAGTAAATTTGAAAGAATAAATCATGTAAATTAAAATCTAATTAGCGATGTTATTCTTTCAAGTATCTGTAACATTATCATCACATATTTTTCCACACAATAGCATTTACTAAAGCTATCTATACTACAGGCTCAATCCTAATCCGTACCTTAGTCTGAGGTTCAAGATGTGTGTGAGGATGATTTAGAAACCTGATTTTAAAGATTCTCAGTAATTAAATGAATCCTGCTACAGCCTGACAATGAGCCAAAAGAAAAAAACAGAACAGTTGTTTGGTCTTTTGGATTCTGCAGGTCGTAGTTACTTTTGGTAAGGAAAAATTTCCAAAGCAGACACATCCTGAACATATATGAACAGAAATAAGTTTCAAACTTTCCACCAAATATCTGAACTATAGAAAAATAACAACAGCTGCAGTCAATGAACTCACCTCAGAGTCTCCAGTCGACAGTTTGGACTCTCCAGACCAGCACACAGAAGCTTCACTCCTAGACACGGCAGGTCATTGTAACTCATGTCAAGCTCTATCAGATGGAAGGGGTTTGACTTGAGAGCTGAGGCCACAACTTCACAGTGAGTCTCTGAGAGACCACAAGAATTCAGTCTTTAGTTTGAGAAAATATGAAATATGTTAGTATAAAAGCAGAAACTCTCCATTATAAACACAGACTGAATGTATATGAAGGTAAAAGAGGGTAACATCATAATATGCAAACATCTCATCTGTGATGGTGTGTGAACAATTTGACGACTGAGCTCTAAAATTCTGATAAAATACAAAATAGCACTTTATTACAAATGTCCGACTAAAGAAAAAGTAACATATGGGATATAAACTTAGCACAAAAGAAAAGGAAATTTGTGTTGGTAGAATATTCCTTTGCTATAACTGCTTCTTGGCAGTAGATCTTATACCATGAAAATCCTGATTATTTTCCCCTAAATGTGGCCCATTTCTAAGGAAATGAAAGAAAATCCATTTGTGGGTTGAGCAGGAGATTTGAGTATGTCGGTTGCAACCATGAAAAAAAATCTTGCCAAATCTTCTATGTCAGTGCGAACAGCTTATTCTGTTACTGACTCTTCTTTTGAGCTTCTAGTAGCCCAGGTGCTGCTAATCAGGTTCTTGATTGGTGCCTGTGAGCATGAACCCTGCTACGGTGGTCAGTTGATGTCTGCTCCAAGTATACCATATTTAAATGATTTGGTTACGGAGAAACTATTCTGACTGCTGCACCAATCGGGTAACAGCTGTGTGATGGTGTGGGGCAGAATCTTACTCACTGGAAAAATAAGGCTTTGCATTATTGGAGGAAATCTCAATGCAGAGAGATACTGAGATACTGTAACCAGTGGCAATCCCATATCTCCACAGTCTGGGCCTGGACTTATCCTCCAGATGACAACACTTGCACGCACAGAGTGGGGTTTATCAGCGACTACGTTTGGGAGTGGAGAGGAAGACCTGTCCGCAGTCCTAACCTTAACCTCATTGCACACATGTGGAATCAGCTTGGGTGTGCTGTCCATGCCAGTAACCAATACAACCACATTGGCTGACTTGTAACAAATGCTATGCCACAGTAGTATGTGACCAAATTGGTGACCAGGATAAGGTGGAGCCAGGCTGTTGTGGTTGTGTTTGGTTCTTCTGCATGCTAATGAGCTTTAAATTTCCCAGAAATGGGCCAATTGTTTCTTCAAACATTCAATCCAGGAAATGACAGCGGAAAAAGTAAATACGAGAGTAAGTTGTTTGGCATTGGCAGAGAAAATCTAACAAGTGTTTCATGGATGCAAACCACATAGTCAGCTGTGCTGCTGTGACACCAAAAGTGTTCATTTAATTGAAACGAGGAGTGAGTGCATATTTGGAACAGGTGGATGGATCAGGAGATTTATACCTTTTAAATTTAGCTTTATTATCTATGCCTCAAAATTAGCCACCTGGAAACAATGGGTTATAGCTGATTTACTATTTCAAATGATTGGCCTGCCAATGATAACAGTCATAACCTGGCATTGGTGAAATGTTGTGGACTTGGAGCTGATCAGCCTACAGATAGAGTACTGGGGGAATTTACTGCGACCTGTAGCTGCTGGAAGATCAAGACTGAATCTAGTCAGACCTGGCCATGGGCTACAGGCCAACAATGGACAGGTGTTATTGTTCCAACTTTTTTTATCCACTTTTAGCCAGTGCTATTGGCCCTCATTTGTTCTCTTTGTGGATGATGATCAAAGATTCTAAAGGAGAGGGCGTGTAAAAGATCCACATCTCGGGCTTGGAATATGTTTGTTTTCAGCACTGCAACTCTAGCAGTAATTTTTTTTTTTTGGTTTGGTAGAGGCTGGAGATGCAAACTTCTAATTATTTTTCTGAGTAGAATTGAGTACTAAAACCTGGTACTAAAGAGGCCCTGAAATTAAATTATTAAAGACTAAAGTATCAATAAGTTTTGACTTTGCAGAAAATTTACGGAGAAATGCAGTTTTCAATGCTCACTTCATAGTTCATCTGTAGTTGTCTAAGGAGCTTGGATAGAAAAGCATCTGGACTTCCCCTCTGAGAGGTGAAACATGAAACCTGAGACCAACTAAACTATTAATTAGCACTGATCAATAATGCTAATGATCAGATCTGGACTCACCGAGCTTTTCTGCAGTTCCTCACAACCGGAATAAGTCTACATCGTCCCTCCAATGATGTGTTGTATTTCTTTAGGTCCAACTCATCCAGAACCTCCTCTGACATCTGCAATATGTGGGCCAGAGCTGAGCAGTGGATCTCAGAGAGTCTCTCTGATCTGTTCTCTGACTTCAGGAACTTTTGGATCTCCTGATGTACTGAGAGGTCGTTCATCTCCATCAGACAGTGGAAGATGTTGATGCTTCTGTCAGGAGAGAATTCATCACTGTTCATCTTCTTCAGGTTGTTGATGACTCTCTGGATGGTTCCTGGACTGATCTCTGTCTGACCCAGCAGACCTACTAAGAGTCTCTGGTTGGACTCCAGACAGAGGCCATGAAGGAAGCGGACAAACAGGTCCAGGTGGCCATTTTTACTCTGGAGGGATTTTTCCATGGCTTGTTTAAGGAAATCATCCAGAGATGACCCACTGTACTTTTCTCCAAGGAAGGCTTCCAACACCTCTGTCTTCCTGTTGGTGTGACAGTGGAACATGTAGACTGCAGCCAGAAACTCCTGAATGCTCAGATGAACAAAGCAGTAGACTGGTTTCTGGAAGATCACACACTCTCTTTTGAAGATCTCTGTACAAACTCCTGAGTACACCGAGGCCTCTGTCACATCCAGACCACACTGCTCCAGGTCTTCTTGGTAGAACATGATGTTTCCTTTCTCCAGATGTTCAAACGCCAGCCTCCCCAGCTTCAGAAGAACTTCCCTGTCAGCCTCCGTCAGCTCCTGTGGACTCGTCTCAGTCCCTCATGGTACTTGTTCTTCTTCCTCTTTGTCTGAACCAGCAGGAAGTGTGAGTACATGTCAGTCAGGGTCTTGGGCAGCTCTCCTCTCTGCTCTGTAGTCAACATGTGCTCCAGAACTGTAGCAGTGATCCAGCAGAAGACTGGGATACTACACATGATGTGGAGGCTCCTGGATGTCTTCATGTGGGAGATGATTCTGCTGGACAGCTCTTCATCACTGAATCTCCTCCTGAAGTACTCCTCCTTCTGGGCGTCAGTGAAGCCTCGTACTTCTGTTAGCCTGTCAACACATGTAGGAGGGATCTGATTGGCTGCTGCGGGTCGGGAAGTTATCCAGACGAGAGCCGAGGGAAGCAGATTCCCCTGGATGAGGTTTGTCAGCAGCTGGCTGACTGATGACTTCTGTGTGACATCAGACAGCAGCTTCCTGTTGGTGAAATCCAATGAAAGTCTGCTTTCATCCAGGCCGTCAAAGATGAACAAAAGCTGAGAGACAGCCAGCTTCTCTGCTGTGACCTTCTGTAATGTTGGATGGAAAACATGGAGCAGCTCCAGAAGACTGTACTGCTCATCTCTGATCAGGTTCAGCTCCCTGAATGAAAGCAGAACCACCACACTGACATGTTGGTTCTCCAAGCCCTCTGCCCAGTCCAGAGTGAACTTCTGCACTGAGAAGGTTTTTCCAACACCAGCCACGCCGTTGGTCAGAACCACTCTGATGGGTCTCTGTTGGTCAGGTAAGGCTTTAAAGATGTCCTGGCACCTGATTGGAGTGTCATGGAGGGCGTCCATCTTGGAAGCTGTCTCCAGCTGCCTCACCTCATGTTGGGTATGAACCTCTTCACTCTGTCCCTCTGTGATGTAGAGCTCAGTGTAGATCCTGTTGAGGAGGGTTCTACTTCCTGTTTCATCACTTCCTTCAGTCACACGTTCACATCTCCTCCTCAGACTGATCTTATGTTCATCTAAAGCCTCCTGCAGTCCAGCTTTGGTTCTGGATCTTTTACCACACTTGGGACAGGAGGAGTCTCCTGATGAAGCAGACTGGTCCCAGTATGAGGAGATGCACTGTCTGCAGAACCAGTGTCCACAGCTGGTAGAGACTGGATCCTTCAGGACGTCCTGACACAAAGCACAGCAGGACGGCTGCTCCTCCTCACAAACACCACTCCTCTTCCTCTCTCTGTGAACAAATGTTTTCATCATTTGGTGTAAGTGAAAAAGATCTAGATCTGACAAAACATGTAAAATCCTAGATAGACACTGTGAAGGGTTAGTGTGCAGCTACTTTCCTGTTTTAACTCAAGACTTGAATTAAATTTATGCTTCCTTTAGACCTTTTAAAGACATGCTCTACTTTAAGCTACTGGCATCCAAAAGTATCAAATTCATATTTTAATGAGCCCCCTTGTCTCTTTTTTTAACATGAAGGATTAAAACAACAGATTTAGTTCAGAATTCATAACATTTCGATATGACTCGAAACACATCTCTCCCTCACAAACAAAATCACTTTGAAACCCATCCATCCATCGATCCCTCCATCTAGTTTCTTCTTCTTCTGCTTACCTGGGGCTGGGTCGCAGGGGCAGCAGCCTAAGCCGAGAAGCCTCTCATCCCCTTCCCACATAGCAAAATTGGTATGGCCCGGATCTGGCCCACACAATGTGCTTACATATGGCCCACATACGTAAGAATGACGGCCCTTTGATGGCCCAGATCAGGGCCACCAAAGGGCCTTCATTCTTACGTATGTGGGTCATGTCTAAGTTGTGCACAGCCAAGGGCCAGTTGCAGACACACTGCTGGCCCTGTTTCAGTTTCAGCTCTGGCCCAGATGTCAGCCTAATGTGTACCTTAATCAAGCCATGTAATAACAACATGTACCGGAACATAATAGTGCAAAAGTAACATGATGAAACTATTCAGACAGTGAATGGACTGATTCTTATATAGCGCTTCTCTACTCTCCCGGATTACTCAAAGTGCTCTATACAACATGCCACATTCACCCAATCAGACACTTTTTCTAAATTGAGTGCTTTCTAACTACATTCATACACATTCAACTATGATACAATCCACTGTGACCATCAGAATCCCAAGTTCAACCTGAATCAATCAGAGCCGATACATCCGCTGAAACCACTGCAGCAGGCACAGCCAAGCACAGGAAATGCTTCAGGGAAACGAAAGAGAGACGCTCCAAAGCCACAGTCAGCAAAGACGAACGAAACCGTCAAAGATCAAAAACAGGCTGGGAATCCTGGTTTTGATGCGGTGGCTCAGAGCTGGGATGACGGACCCTACATGTTCATCCTCAAAGTCGAAGACAAGAGCCAGCAGTCTGGTCCCAAAAATCAATGGAATCTGAAGCTCCAGATCAGTATGAAGGGTCCACATGGCTTTATATCAGCGTGCGAATGGCCTCTGATGATGTTCTACATGGTGATGTGCATCGTGTACGTGCTGCTCGCCGTGCTCTGGTTGGTTCTGTCCACGTGTTACTGGAGGGACCTGCTCCGGATTCAGTTCTGGATCGGAGGCGTCATCTTCCTGGGCATGTTGGAGAAAGCCGTTTACTATGCCGAGTTCCAGAGCCTCAGATATGAAGGCGTGTCAGTCACCGGGGCGGTGGTGTTTGCTGAGGTTCTCTCTGCAGTGAAGAGAACTCTGGCCAGAGTGCTGGTGATCATCGCCAGTCTGGGATACGGCATCGTCAAGCCGAGACTCGGCGCTCTGCTGCACAGAGTCGTTGGCGTTGGTATGCTCTACCTGATCTTCTCCATCATCGAGGGAATCTTAGGAGTCAACGCTGATCGAGGGGACACCAGCAGTACAGTTTTGTGTGACATAGTGCTGGTCTTCACTGATTCCTGTGTTGTCTGGTGGATCTTTGTGAGCCTGACTCGGGCGATGAAGCTGCTGCGCCTCAGGAGGAACGTGGTGAAGCTCTCGCTCTACAGACACTTCACCAACACGCTCATCTTTGCTGTCATAGCGTCGGTCATCTTCATCATCTGGACCACGAAGACCTTCAGGATGTCCAAATGTCAGTCTGACTGGAGGGAGCTGTGGATAGATGACGCTTTCTGGCGTTTCTTGTTCTCCATCATCCTATTGGTCATTATGTTTCTATGGCAACCGTCAGCCAATAACCAGAGGTACGCCTTCAGTCCTCTGGTGGATGAAGAGAGCGATGAAGAGGAGAAGGAGCCCATGATGAACGAGGCTTTTGTGGGGATGAAGATGAGGGGCATGAAGAATGAGGCCAACGGCTCAGCCAAAGCTAACAAAGTGGATGAGGACCTGAAGTGGGTTGAGGAGAACATCCCGTCATCTATGGCAGATGTCGCCCTGCCGCCCCTGCTGGACTCTGACGAGGAAACGATGACGACGAAGTTTGAGATGTCCAGTATGGAGTGAAGCACAAAAGAGAGAGCAGCTCACTAACTGCAAATACACCAAACGCACAGTTTGCTAGCTGCAACCACACCGCTCACTAGCTGCAAACACACTAATGGCACTCTGGCCCAGAGCTCACCTTTCCCTGGGCTTAAATACTTTTAATTACTGATGTGAGTCAGCTGTGTAAAAGGGAAAGGTGGCACCTCAGGCAGAAGAGGTGGTGGGACACGCCCACACAGGCACCTTCAGGAGGAGGCCCTGCTAGGGCCGTAACAGACATGCAGACTGGAGGAGCCAGGGATGGAAACGCTAACCTTCCGATCAGTAGGTGACCTGCTCTACCTCCTGAGCTACAGCCACTGAGTGGTAAACATGAGTAAACCCTCACTAGGTTTGGATAAAGTGTACACTCACAAACCTGTTAAACCTGCATTTGAAACCTTAGTTATCATAGCAGTATAGTATTGCAACATGGCATTTGGGTCTTCTGACTAAAATAGGAAAATAGGAACATAAATAGTGCCATCATTGTCAGACCTGGCCCACATTCGGTTGACAGACACCCTGCCATGATATCAGTCAGTCAGAAGTTCCAGCTTGATGACGAATCCGGGCCAGACCTGTTTTCTATGAGCCTGGGCCACATAACCCAAACCACAATCGGGCCAGATGTGGAATGCCATCACATAAACAGTGCCATCTTGCCAGGCATGGTCCATATCTGGATGACATACCACTTACCATGCCAGAAGTCAGCCAGCAGTGCCAGCTTGACACCAGATCCAGGCCAGACCTGTCTGCTATGTGGGTTTGATAGATGAGTCTATCAAATCTGATCCATAATCCTCTATTCCCCAGACTCTGCTCCCTCCACTGAAATATTCCTTCTACTGCCCGACAATGTTCTCAGTCGAAACTAGCAGTTCTCCACCCGCACTATACACAGTGCGAGTGGAGCACTGCTTTTCCCTCCTGAGTCACCTGAGAGTTTGTCAGAATCTCTTCGAGGTAGTCAAAAGGTTATTTCTATGGCCTCTTCAAACTTCTCCTACACCCAACTTTTTGCTTCAGCCACTGCCCGAGCTGCATTCCGATTGGCCTGTCAGCACCTTTCAGCTGCTTCTGATATCCCATAGGCTAACCAAGCCCGATAGGACTCCTTCTGGTGGCTCCCTTCACCTCTGGTGTCCACCATTTGGTTCGGGGGTTTCTATCATGACAGGTACCAACCACCCTGGTGCCATGTGCACTTATGGACACCCTTATGTTCGGACATGGTGTCCGTTATGGACAAACTGTGGTCCACAGAAGTCCAATAACAAAACTCTGCTCAGGTTCAGATCTGGCAGGCCATTCCTCGTAATCACGCCTCTCCAGGTCTCACTATCATTGCCCAGATGAGCGGTGAAGTCTCCCCGTATGAATCCCCAGATTAAGCACCCTCAAGCACCCTGCCTAGGTACTCCAAGAAGGCTGGGTACTCTGAACTGTCATTTAGCGCATAAGCACAGGTGACAGTCAGCACCCATTCCCTAACCCAGGGGTCGGCAACCTGTGGCTCCGGAGCCGCATGCGGCTCTTTAGTCCTTATAGTGCGGCTCCGCGTGGTTTGGGAAAATAAATTAAAGTATTTAGCTGAAGTGTATTTTATTTATGTTAGTTCTTTTTTAACTTGTAGTTCTAAATTGGAAGATTATTGTGATATTGAAATATAAAAATAAATAATTATATTTTATTATTTTTTCATTGCTCAAAATAAGCGTCACACTCGCGGAAGCCGATATACCCGCTGAAACGCTGTGAATTTACCGAGACTTTCAACCCCAGGTAGGCCAGTTATGGACCTTCGGATCCACATTATGTCAGCAGCTCCACCGTGAACTATGTTAAAAACAAACACTGCTCATGCCTCACAGATGACAGCTTACAGTCCTGCGTAAAGATGAAAGTGACTTTGCTGTGCGCAGAGGTTCGGGACCATGAATCTTATTGTAAACATATCACGGCAGACCCGACGATGTTTCCATGAGCACGCTTTTCAGCATCTCTTTATCGACCGCTTTTCACACACGGTTGCTGTACGCATACAGCCGGCTGTAGCTTTGCAGCTCACAGCCCGACACACACCAACACAACAGCAGAGCGAGCACAGACGTAAAGGCGGCGAGGCATGATTGCGGGTGCCGCTCAGGTGCGTCCACCTCCCCTGCAGCAGCGCTGCAGACCACGCCCCGCCACACACAATAACCAGGTAAATACATATTTAGGCAGAATTTTGCAAATATCTATTTTTCATTTTTTAGCAGCATGGTGCTTTTTTTTTTCCAGTTAATTTTTTTAAAGTCAGGTGGAGGCTCCAAAAGCCCAAAGGAGATATGAGGGTGGTGGCTCACAATAGTTTTTGTTTGCTGGGTCATTTAAGTTCAGCTGGGCGTCTTTCCTTTGGTTATATTTCTTTAAGAGTTCAAAATATGTTAATTACATAAATAAAATGTAATTTTCTCTGTAGCACTTCATGGATTTCATAAGCAACACACCTTAGTTGTTCACACAAAGCATAAAGTTAAAAAACAATATATACAGTGTTATCTTCATTTTAGATGTCAAAAAGTATTTGCGGCTCCCAGAGTTTTCTTTTGTATGGAAACTGGGTCCAAATGGCTCTTTGGGTGTAAAAGGTTGCCGACCCCTGACCTAACCCAAAGTTGCAGAGATCAAACCCTCTCGTCCACCAGGAGAAACCGCAACATGCAGGCAGCAAGCTGAGGGGATACTAGGACACGCATCCCAGCCCGCTGCCTCTCACCAAGGGCACAACTTCAGACTGAGACAGAGTCCAGCCCCTCACCAGGAGTTTGACTCCAGAGCCCAAGCCATGCATTGAGGTGAGCCCCACTATATCTAGTCAATATATCTCAACCTCATGCACTAACTCATGCTCCTTCCCCATCAGAGAGGTGACATTCCATGACCCAAGTCACTAGTTTTGGTAGCCACAGTTCCACAGTCTCACAGTGAGACACACTATTGATCATGTGGGTCTTTCATATGATGTTTGTGATAATAACATTATTTTCTTCTTTTCATCTTCTTTTTTCTTTTTAAAAAAACAACAACCACAAATTAAGAATCAGGCAGGATAATCTCCCACGTTAATTCTTCTCTCTCTCAACTAGAAATCATTTGCAGCAAATATCTGAAACACAGAAATACACTCCATATTTCCAGCTTATCATACTCTCTCCAGAATCCATCTTAAGAAAGTTACACTACAGTTTAAAGCAGAAACAGGATCTACTTAATTTACACTGTTGTATATATAATATGGCATCTCTGGGATAAAGAGATTAAAAATAAGTCAGTGGCAGTTCTCTTACTTTGTGTCCAAGGCTCTGGGTTCATTACTGAAGGCCAGTGGATCTGCTTTGGACTGCTTACTGTTACATTGTGAAGAGTCGGCGCCGTCCTTCTCATTTTCCACACAATTATTCATCTTCTACACTTTAGTATGAGAGGTGACTGTGAGCTCAGGGCCTTTGTTTGACCCCAAACTCTGAGCTGAGGGGAAACATCGAGTTTTCAGTTCCAGAAAAGCTGATCAGAGGTAGTTCAGGCCAGTGGTCACCCTGAAATAATGAAAAAAGCAGTGATCAGTGCAATACCATGAAAAAAAGCATCTGTCAGTTTAACTTTTGTGTGTGTGTCCACTACATAAATGAAACATAAATGAATGGGCGGGGTCTCAGGAGGACGCGAAAGTGAGGGTTTTTCTTAAATCACAGGAAGGGAGAAAAGAACCATTTAGATGTTAGAGAGACTGATTTTTTTAATATGAGACACATTCAAACACTAAACTCTGAGACATTTGTCCTACATTTCAAAATGTTGCTCCAAATAATTGAATGACTATATTTCAATATGTGAACAAATAATGACAGAACACAGTGTCATTCAAAGCTATTGCACTCATCTTCATTCAAATATTCACGACATCTCCAGCGTAGGAACACCCATGGTCAATGGTAACTTTATTGTCCCCAGTGGGAAATTGATTTGCAGTATGTCAACTATCGTGTAATGCTCAGAGGACGGTCTGAACATAATACAACAGAGGTTGTCTTCCACAGCACCTGCCTGTTATAAAAGTCCACAAGCTGGACCTTAGACCTCCCTGAAATCTGACCAGCCACTTTAACCAGGTTACTAAGTCTAGTCTTATTGGTCAAAGACAAATTACCATACCAAGTAGTAGAGGAGGGAGACAACAACCTTGTGGTGAACCAGTAGAGAAATTTAAAAAGTCTAAAATCAAACTAACGCGATTAAAATCAAGTTTAAATTGATTAAGAAATTTATCGGCTAAGAGGTGTGGCTGGATAGTATTAAAAGCTGAAGAACAATCGATAAATAAGAGCCGAGCATGAGCTTTGGCCCCATCCAGATGGTGGTATAAGAAATTTAATACTTTTATTAGTCATAATTGTTTCAAAAAGATTTTCCACCCTTTCTTTCATAAGGCAAAGCTTTATGTAAACGGTGACATTGATCTGTGGGAATTCCCTCGGCAGATAAAACGGCCTCAAAGACACAGAGAGGAGCTCAATGTCAGGCAGACACACTTGTCTACGAACGGTCACGTTTTTACACCATTTCTGATTAATATATAAACACACTCCTCCTCCGTGAGATTTCTGGGTAACTCCGGGGTCCCGATCCAAACGTATGGGAAACCCGAAGCCATTTAATTCCAGAGAATTAGGGTCAGAATCCCTGAGCAAAGTCTCTGTGAATACTATTAGACATGTATCCCTGTGGACACGTAAATGCATGACATTCAAATGCAGTTCATCCAGTTTACTCCTCAGAGACTGCACATTAGCCAGGATTATTGATGGCAAAAGGAAAACGACTGTATCGTATTCGCTTTCTCAATCGCTGTGTAGACCTCCCTTCTTACACCACTTCCTTATTTTGACTTTATTAAAATCTAAAGTGCTCCTGTGATTACTGGATAATCCAGGGCTGTTAAACACTGAAGGGTGAAAAGAATCCAGAGACGGGCGATTCCACTGAAGATCCAGAAGAAACTCCCGCGAGTATGTAATGTTTGTGAGTGACAAAGACTTCAAACAACTGTCAGGATTGCCAATAAAAAAAAAACATTCCACAGAGCACAAGCCGATGCTTAAGGATTTCCTCGGGCTCAAAATCAGACAACAACGTAACTAAAAAAAAACCTGACAACTGGCAGACACAGACAACCTGCTGGAGCAGTGCCCCCTTTCAATCTATGACCAATCACGAAATGACAAATAATTCAAAGCTTCATAAAAATTAGTTTGATTATTTTTTATTTATCAAATAACAGTGATTTCTATAATAACGTACGGCAAACTCTTCTAAACCAAATGGATCAACTGAGCTCCTCCACACACATTATCTGAGGAACAGGTCATAGAGACCCATGAAGAGCAATTACAATATAAAACTATAACTATAACACCAGTGCTGCAAATAAGCTGAGAGCAACGAGACAGGAAGTAAAAGTAATGCTGCCAAAGATCATTCATCTTGTGAATGCACGATCATCACAGCAGTACTTTGCACAGTGAAGGATCAAAAAATGATTTGATCCTCTGCTGAATTTGTACGTTTGCTCACTAAGAAACGAACAGGTCAGACGTTTATGGGAGTTTTATTTTAATGGGCGAGAGACGAAAATGCACAAAAGATTTAAACTGATTTGCATTTCTCTGATTGAAATAAATATTTTGTCCACCAACAAAACATGACCTACTACTTCCCAGAATTTTGGCTTCTGCAGATTGACAGATTACAACTGGCCAATAAATCAATTACAGATACTCCTGATCTCCACTCTCACTGTACATAAAGCAGACCTGTCCACAGATTCAATTTCTTTCCTCTCCAACACCAAGGACAAGACCAAAAAGCCATCAAAGGAGGTCAGGGACAAGGCTGTAGACCTGCACAAGGCTGGGATGGGCTACAAAATCATCAGTAAGACCCTCGGTGAGAAGGGGACAACTGTTGGTGCCATTATTCTGAAATGGAAAAAAATATAGTGACCATCAATGGACCTCGGTCCGGAGCTCCGTGCAAGTCGTTGTGTGGTGGAGGAACCACACTACGTTGTAACAGATGGGAGGGAGTTTTTCTGGATGTTTGGTCGATATCATGTCTCTCTCCGTTGAAATGAAACTTCCACACAAATTAGAAACTGTTCATTTCTTTGTAAGTACAAAATCAGCTGCAGATCTAATAATTATTTCT
>NW_024582992.1:152283-153758 GCF_018398535.1 Haplochromis burtoni | reverse complement strand
TTAATACTTTGCTATGGAGCATTTTAGTAATTTGCACCTCATCTTGTTGTAGTGTTGCATTAGAGATCCAGTAGCATAGTTTTTATCGCTGTGATATATTAAAGTTCAAAGAAGTGTGCATCACATGCTTTCAGTGTTGAGTCGAAATTCATGTTTGTAACTGTCCAACAATAAGAAAACAACATGGTTAGAGACGTCAAAAGTGCCTCGAACCAAAGACCTCTTTTCCTTCCATCTCCAGCTACACTCGAAAGTAATTTGTGCACCTGTGTGGTTGTTAGAAAGGCTTGTTTTCTACCAGCACCGCCGCATTCTTATTAAATGTCCTCAACTACATCTGTGATCGTTTTCACGTGCGCTCACAGAGAATGGAACAAAAGGCACCAACATCCAAAGAGGAGCAGAAGCAATGACAGGATCTGCTGTCTGTGAAGCCTTTTTAAATCTAAAGTCACATCAGTTTATCCCACCATGGGAAATAACCCCAGAAGGCCCTTTAAACAACCCGAGGTGCACCTAAAAGCACCGTGAATCGTAAATAACCATATAGGTGCGCAAAAATATTTCCAGGGTAGCCGGCGTGAACTTGGTGATTCGAAAGCGGTAAGTGGGGCTAACCGGAGGCGCTTTCACCACGCCACAAACGAAAAAACAAGTCAGATTATCAAACCGGAAATAGCCGGCGTGTTTATGGTTTATGCTTTTATAGGAGCCGGTGTACGTGGAGAAGACACGGCCATGTGCTAAGCGGTCTTATGTGGAAACAAGGTGAACGTCGTTCTGTGTAGCGCGACCAGTTTACACCTGAGAGACGAGCCTCCTGGGCGGTTGCTATGGTGATGGAGTCAGATAAACAGACTCCAGCTGTAAACCAGTGTCACCGCCCGCACGATCTGATATCGTCGTGTTGGTGTTGTTGCAGGATCAACACTGCAAGTGACCAATCAGAATGTTGTGACGTAATGCCCTGGCGACTTCGGGAAAAACCGCCGTAAAACAAAAAACTGTACTTAAGCTGCGAGAAACCGCCTCTGTCCGCCGATCACCGGACCCTGAGCCTTTAATAAACGCTGAGCAGAACTGATGTTGTCCTTGCAACACTGGAATTTCATAAATGCACGAATGTCTCGGCGCGCCAAAGAATAACGTCACAACAACGTGATTGATCACTTGCAATGTTGATCCTGCAACAACATTTACTATGTTTATGTTTTACTACGACGATATGAGATCACCAGTGTAGATATCGATACAGGAGCCGTGTCCCACAAGTCCCGCTCACCCCCCCCAGGAAGTGATTAAAACACGCAGTGTTTAAAAAACTTTTCAACAAGTCAAACACAGTTTCAGGCTCACTCTGATCTGTTTCACCCACCCTTCACCGAGTCACGCAGGCTTTAAAGACGGAGTAAAACACTGTGATAAGAAGCGCAGGAGAAAGCTGAAGTAACACTCACCCCGCTCAGGCTCGACGT
>NW_024582992.1:130371-152258 GCF_018398535.1 Haplochromis burtoni | reverse complement strand
GGACACAAGAGACACCCAGAAGGTTTATGTAAGGCTGCCAGTGCATACTTTGACAGAGAGTCTGTGAGACAAACAACCCGGGCGAGGAAAAGCCCCAGAAATCATCTTTCCAGGCGCACACCAGCTCATGCTGTGAAACTGGCCTGTTTCTGTGGGTCAGGTCACTCAGGAAGTGAAGAGGACTATAAACTAAGAAAGGTTCGACTGTAATAAAAGCTCTCTCATCACAACTCGCTCACATTTTAAACATGTTTACCTTCACAGATGATCTGACCACTGCCAAGCCTACACGACACGCGAGAACGACATGACGGTGATGAAAATGAGACAAAGTTAGAGATAAGAGGAAGTGAAAATGTGGAAAGTACAGAGGATTACAAAATAAGACAGGACATGACTTGAAATAGAAACTCAAAGTAAAGATGGGGAAATGTACCTGTCAGGTTTGGACACGAAGGATGGGTGAGATAAAACACTGTGTGTGGATCCTTTCCACGCATTTAATGTCATACACACCTTTAAAGTAACTTTAAACATACAGCCTGCTGATGTTCGTCTGTACTATCATTATCATCGCGACTCTGTGTTTGTGATGTTTCACGCTGGTTCACCACTGATGCTTTAGGTTGAAGTAAAACCAGTAAAAACCTGCGTGACAGGAGCTTTGAATCCCGTGTTGAAGTTTGTTTGCAGGATTTACATTTCTTTAATAAATATCTTCAGTCTTGGGGGGAATGTTTCTTGTGCAGAAGTTTTTAAAGTTCCCGTATCTCACGCCTGCCGAAATCCAGCTGATTTCCTGTAAACGGAGGGGGAGGAGAAAGCAGCCGCTGATGGGGCAGTGTGAGGGCGCAGGAAGCAGGAACGTCGAGCCTGAGCGGGGTGAGTGTTACTTCAGCTTTCTCCTGCGCTTCTTATCACAGTGTTTTACTCCGTCTTTAAAGCCTGCGTGACTCGGTGAAGGGTGGGTGAAACAGATCAGAGTGAGCCTGAAACTGTGTTTGACTTGTTGAAAAGTTTTTTAAACACTGCGTGTTTTAATCACTTCCTGGGGGGGTGAGCGGGATTTGTGGGACACGACTCCTGTATCGATATCTACACTGGTGATCTGATATCGTCGTGCTGGTGTTGTTCCTGGAACAACATAGTAAATGTTGTTGCAGGATCAACATTGCAAGTGACCAATCACATTGTTGTGACGTTATTCTTTGGTGCGCCAAGCCATTCGTGCATTTATGAAATTCCAATGTTGCAAGGACAATATCAATTCTGCTTAGCGTTTATTAAAGGGTTAGGGTCCGGTTGATCGGCGGACAGAGGCGGTTTCTCGCAGCTTAAGTACAGTTTTTTGTTTTACGGCGGTTTTTCCAGAAGTCGCCAGGGCATTACGTCACAACATTCTGATTGGTCACTTGCAGTGTTGATCCTGCAACAACACCAACACGACGATATCAGATCGTGCGGGCGGTGACACTGGTTTACAGCTGGAGTCTGTTTATCTGACTCCATCACCATAGCAACCGCCCAGGAGGCTCGTCTCTCAGGTGTAAACTGGTCGCGCTACACAGAACGACGTTCACCTTGTTTCCACATAAGACCGCTTAGCACATGGCCGTGTCTTCTCCACGTACACCGGCTCCTATAAAAGCATAAACCATAAACACGCCGGCTATTTCCGGTTTGATAATCTGACTTGTTTTTTCGTTTGTGGCGTGGTGAAAGCGCCTCCGGTTAGCCCCACTTACCGCTTTCGAATCACCAAGTTCACGCCGGCTACCCTGGAAATATTTTTGCGCACCTATATGGTTATTTACGATTCACGGTGCTTTTAGGTGCACCTCGGGTTGTTTAAAGGGCCTTCTGGGGTTATTTCCCATGGTGGGATAAACTGATGTGACTTTAGATTTAAAAAGGCTTCACAGACAGCAGATCCTGTCATTGCTTCTGCTCCTCTTTGGATGTTGGTGCCTTTTGTTCCATTCTCTGTGAGCGCACGTGAAAACGATCACAGATGTAGTTGAGGACATTTAATAAGAATGCGGCGGTGCTGGTAGAAAACAAGCCTTTCTAACAACCACACAGGTGCACAAATTACTTTCAAGTGTAGCTGGAGATGGAAGGAAAAGAGGTCTTTGGTTCGAGGCACTTTTGACGTCTCTAACCATGTTGTTTTCTTATTGTTGGACAGTTACAAACATGAATTTCGACTCAACACTGAAAGCATGTGATGCACACTTCTTTGAACTTTAATATATCACAGCGATAAAAACTATGCTACTGGATCTCTAATGCAACACTACAACAAGATGAGGTGCAAATTACTAAAATGCTCCATAGCAAAGTATTAAAATGGGACTCGGCCGAAGAAAAATCTGCCTTCTGGCTCCATCACCAGCTGTAGTCCCTCGATCAAAGCATCCTTCAGCCCAGGGGAGTATCCAGAAGACTGTGTCTTTGACGGATGTCCTCCAGGATCAGTCTGCAGGCATCAGCGTGTGTCTCAGTCTTTTCGAAACATTGAAAAACATTTGCCATAAAAAGAATTTTGCATATACATTTTAGGAAAACTGTTATTTTTTTTAATCTATTTTAATCCACATGATAAGGGGAAGAAAAAATAAATACGTTTGCCACATCATCATCATACAGAAAGAAACCAAAGACTGATTTCAAACGGCTAAAGCAATCCTCACCCACACTGCAGTGAAGACCAATAACTGCATTTTACAGACATGTAAACTATTCAAATTAGTCTTAAAACCTTTCCATAATCCCGACAGAGAGGAACAAGATTCTTTATTAACTCTGAAAATAAACAGACATTCACCTGTTAGTGAAGCATGACAGGAATAAGGTGATTCTCTACATGTCTGTGTGAGACAGCTAATATGTGTCAGAGCAAACCGGTCAAACCTGACTTTAGATAGAGAAACGTGCACAGATATGCAGTGTGTTTATTATGGATGACTGACACATGAATTCAGGGATTAATAAGGTATTCTGATTCTGATATTATGCCTGAAAAATGCTCGGGACAGTACGGCACCTAAAGCAAAGCAGAAGTCACCCTGCATGAATGTGGCGTGGTGACAGCTCCAGGTATCTAAGCTTGGCACAGAAAAGTAAGGAAATGTATATTTTCTTTGTTGTTGTCTGTTACCTTTTTCTGCCACTGACATGCTGGATGTTGTGTCAGACCTGAACACACCAACATGTGTTTCAAGTTTCACTTATTTCTAATGTTCAGCTGTTAGTTTAACAGCAGCACAAGCAGTACAGTATAGTGGGAGAAATAATTATTAGATCTGCAGCTGATTTTGTACTTACAAAGAAATGAACAGTTTCTAATTTGTGTGGAAGTTTCATTTCAACGGAGAGAGACATGATATCGACCAAACATCCAGAAAAACTCCCTCCCATCTGTTACAACGTAGTGTGGTTCCTCCACCACACAACGACTTGCACGGAGCTCCGGACCGAGGTCCATTGATGGTCACTATATTTTTTTCCATTTCAGAATAATGGCACCAACAGTTGTCCCCTTCTCACCGAGGGTCTTACTGATGATTTTGTAGCCCATCCCAGCCTTGTGCAGGTCTACAGCCTTGTCCCTGACCTCCTTTGATGGCTTTTTGGTCTTGTCCTTGGTGTTGGAGAGGAAAGAAATTGAATCTGTGGACAGGTCTGCTTTATGTACAGTGAGAGTGGAGATCAGGAGTATCTGTAATTGATTTATTGGCCAGTTGTAATCTGTCAATCTGCAGAAGCCAAAATTCTGGGAAGTAGTAGGTCATGTTTTGTTGGTGGACAAAATATTTATTTCAATCAGAGAAATGCAAATCAGTTTAAATCTTTTGTGCATTTTCGTCTCTCGCCCATTAAAATAAAACTCCCATAAACGTCTGACCTGTTCGTTTCTTAGTGAGCAAACGTACAAATTCAGCAGAGGATCAAATCATTTTTTGATCCTTCACTGTGCAAAGTACTGCTGTGATGATCGTGCATTCACAAGATGAATGATCTTTGGCAGCATTACTTTTACTTCCTGTCTCGTTGCTCTCAGCTTATTTGCAGCACTGGTGTTATAGTTATAGTTTTATATTGTAATTGCTCTTCATGGGTCTCTATGACCTGTTCCTCAGATAATGTGTGTGGAGGAGCTCAGTTGATCCATTTGGTTTAGAAGAGTTTGCCGTACGTTATTATAGAAATCACTGTTATTTGATAAATAAAAAATAATCAAACTAATTTTTATGAAGCTTTGAATTATTTGTCATTTCGTGATTGGTCATAGATTGAAAGGGGACACTGCTCCAGCAGGTTGTCTGTGTCTGCCAGTTGTCAGGTTTTTTTTTAGTTACGTTGTTGTCTGATTTTGAGCCCGAGGAAATCCTTAAGCATCGGCTTGTGCTCTGTGGAATGTTTTTTTTTTATTGGCAATCCTGACAGTTGTTTGAAGTCTTTGTCACTCACAAACATTACATACTCACGGGAGTTTCTTCTGGATCTTCGGTGGAACAGGCCCGTCTTTGGACTCTTTTCACCCTCCAGTGTTTTCCAGCTCTGGATTATCCAGTAATCACAGGGGCACTTTTGTTTTTAACAGAGTCAAAGCAAGGAAGCGGGGTAAGAAGGGAGGCCTACGTCAGCGATTGCGGAAGCAAATACGGTACAACCGTATTCCTTTACCATCAATAATCCTGGCTAATGTGCAGTCTCTGAGGAGTAAATTAGATGAACTGCATTTGAATGTCGCACATTTACGTGACTACAGGGATGCATGTCTAATGGCATTCACAGAGACTTGGCTCAAGGATTCTGACCCTGATTGTTCTCTGGAATTAAATGGCTTCGGGGTTCCCATACGTTTGGATCGAGACCCCGGAGCTACCCAGAAATCGCAAGGAGGAGGGGTGTGTTTGTATATAAATCAGAAATGGTGTAAAAACGTGACCGTTCGTAGACAAGTGTGTCTGCCTGACATTGAGCTCCTCTCTGTGTCTTTGAGGCCGTTTTATCTGCCGAGGGAATTCCCACAGATCAATGTCACCGTTTACATAAAGCTTTGTCCTTGATGAAAGAAAGGGTGGAAAATCTTTTTGAAACAATTATGACTAATAAAAGTATTAAATTTCTTATACCACCATCTGGATGGGGCCAAAGCTCATGCTCGGCTCTTATTTATCGATTGTTCTTCAGCTTTTAATACTATCCAGCCACACCTCTTAGCCGATAAATTTCTTAATCAATTTAAACTTGATTTTAATCGCGTTAGTTTGATTTTAGACTTTTTAAATTTCTCTACTGGTTCACCACAAGGTTGTTGTCTCCCTCCTCTACTACTTGGTATGGTAATTTGTCTTTGACCAATAAGACTAGACTTAGTAACCTGGTTAAAGTGGCTGGTCAGATTTCAGGGAGGTCTAAGGTCCAGCTTGTGGACTTTTATAACAGGCAGGTGCTGTGGAAGACAACCTCTGTTGTATTATGTTCAGACCGTCCTCTGAGCATTACACGATAGCGGACATACCGCAAATCAATTTCCCACTGGGGACAATAAAGTTACCATTGACCATGGGTGTTCCTACGCTGGAGATGTCGTGAATATTTGAATGAACATGAGTGCAATAGCTTTGAATGACACTGTGTTCTGTCATTATTTGTTCACATATTGAAATATAGTCATTCAATTATTTGGAGCAACATTTTGAAATGTAGGACAAATGTCTCAGAGTTTAGTGTTTGAATGTGTCTCATATTAAAAAAATCAGTCTCTCTAACATCTAAATGGTTCTTTTCTCCCTTCCTGTGATTTAAGAAAAACCCTCACATTCGCGTCCTCCTGAGACCCTGCCCATTCATTTATGTTTCATTTATGTAGTGGACACACACAAAAGTTAAACTGACAGATGCTTTTTTTCATGGTATTGCACTGATCACTGCTTTTTTCATTATTTCAGGGTGACCACTGGCCTGAACTACCTCTGATCAGCTTTTCTGGAACTGAAAACTCGATGTTTCCCCTCAGCTCAGAGTTTGGGGTCAAACAAAGGCCCTGAGCTCACAGTCACCTCTCATACTAAAGTGTAGAAAATGAATAATTGTGTGGAAAATGAGAAGGACGGCGCCGACTCTTCACAATGTAACAGTAAGCAGTCCAAAGCAGATCCACTGGCCTTCAGTAATGAACCCAGAGCCTTGGACACAAAGTAAGAGAACTGCCACGGACTTATTTTTAATCTCTTTATCCCAGAGATGCCATATTATATATACAACAGTGTAAATTAAGTAGATCCTGTTTCTGCTTTAAACTGTAGTGTAACTTTCTTAAGATGGATTCTGGAGAGAGTATGATAAGCTGGAAATATGGAGTGTATTTCTGTGTTTCAGATATTTGCTGCAAATGATTTCTAGTTGAGAGAGAAGAATTAACGTGGGAGATTATCCTGCCTGATTCTTAATTTGTGGTTGTTGTTTTTTTAAAAAGAAAAAAGAAGATGAAAAGAAGAAAATAATGTTATTATCACAAACATCATATGAAAGACCCACATGATCAATAGTGTGTCTCACTGTGAGACTGTGGAACTGTGGCTACCAAAACTAGTGACTTGGGTCATGGAATGTCACCTCTCTGATGGGGAAGGAGCATGAGTTAGTGCATGAGGTTGAGATATATTGACTAGATATAGTGGGGCTCACCTCAATGCATGGCTTGGGCTCTGGAGCCAAACTCCTGGTGAGGGGCTGGACTCTGTCTCAGTCTGAAGTTGTGCCCTTGGTGAGAGGCAGCGGGCTGGGATGCGTGTCCTAGTATCCCCTCAGCTTGCTGCCTGCATGTTGCGGTTTCTCCTGGTGGACGAGAGGGTTTGATCTCTGCAACTTTGGGTTAGGTCAGGGGTCGGCAACCTTTAACACCCAAAGAGCCATTTGGACCCGGTTTCCACGCAAAAGAAAACACTGGGAGCCGCAAATACTTTTTGACATCTAAAATGAAGATAACACTGTATATATTGTTTTTTACCTTTATGCTTTGTGTGAACAACTAAGGTGTGTTGCTTATGAAATCCATGAAGTGCTACAGAGAAAATTACATTTTATTTATGTAATTAACACATTTTGAACTCTTAAAGAAATATAACAAAAGGAAAGACACCCAGCTGAACTAAAATGATCCAGCAAACAAAAACTGTTGTGAGCCGCCACCCTTATATTGCCTTTGGGCTTTTGGAGCCTTGACCTGACTTTTAAAAAATAATTGGAAAAAAGCACTATGCTGCTAAAAGATGAAAAATAGATATTTGCAAAATTCTGCCTAAATATGATTTTACCTGGTTATTGTGTGTGGCGGGGCGTGGTCTGCAGCGCTGCTGCAGGGGAGGCGGACGCACCTGAGCGGCACCCGCAATCATGCCTCGCCGCCTTAACGTCTGTGCGCTCTGCTGTTGTGTTGGTGTGTGTCGGGCTGTGAGCTGCAAAGCTACAGCCGGCTGTATGCGTACAGCAACCGTGTGTGAAAAGCGGTCGATAAAGAGATGCTGAAAAGCGTGCTCATGGAAACATCGTCGGGTCTGCCGTGATATGTTTACAATAAGATTCATGGTCCCGAACCTCTGCGCACAGCAAAGTCACTTTCATCTTTACGCAGGACTGTAAGCTGTCATCTGTGAGGCGTGAGCGTGTTTGTTTTTAACATAGTTCACGGTGGAGCTGCTGACATAATGTGGATCCGAAGATCCATAATTGGCCTACCTGGGGTTGAAAGTCTCGATAAATGCACGGCGTTTCGGCGGGTATACCGGCTTCCGCGAGTGTGACGCTTATTTTGAGCGATGAAAAAATAATAGAATATAATTTTATTTTTATATTTCAATATCACAATAATCTTCCAATTTAGAACTACAAGTTAAAAAAGAACTAACATAAATAAAATACACTTCAGCTAAATACTTCTAATTTATTTTCCCAAACCACGGAGCCGCACTATAAGGACTAAAGAGCCGCATGCGGCTCCGGAGCCGCAGGTTGCCGACCCCTGGGTTAGGGAATGGGTGCTGACTGTCACCTGTGCTTATGCGCTAAATGACAGTTCAGAGTACCCAGCCTTCTTGGAGTACCTAGGCAGGGTGCTTGAGGGTGCTTAATCTGGGGATTCATACGGGGAGACTTCACCGCTCATCTGGGCAATGATAGTGAGACCTGGAGAGGCGTGATTACGAGGAATGGCCTGCCAGATCTGAACCTGAGCAGAGTTTTGTTATTGGACTTCTGTGGACCACAGTTTGTCCATAACGGACACCATGTCCGAACATAAGGGTGTCCATAAGTGCACATGGCACCAGGGTGGTTGGTACCTGTCATGATAGAAACCCCCGAACCAAATGGTGGACACCAGAGGTGAAGGGAGCCACCAGAAGGAGTCCTATCGGGCTTGGTTAGCCTATGGGATATCAGAAGCAGCTGAAAGGTGCTGACAGGCCAATCGGAATGCAGCTCGGGGCATTTATTCCTGTTTCCTGTCATTTGCATCGCCACAGTTGGGTGGCAGGCTGAGGTATGTAGTGTTAGCAGAGGCTAATGAAGCTGCAGCAGTACTCTGGACAATCAGCACCTTCAGTGCCCCCCTCCCACATTTACATTGCTATACATAGTTTATTGTTCTAAATGTCTCACATGTTCTGTCATATTTCCAACTCTTCTCTCTGTATTTAACAACTTCTGTCTGAAATCCTTCCACAGTCTGACTCCTGGTTTGTTTTCACACCAAACTTCACCTTTATTAGCTTTTACATCCATATCTTTCTTTTCTTTACGTGACACAGAGATGAAAGAGTCGTCTCTCACTGCAGCTTATTTTTATCTGCCATCATCAACCTCATTCACATCTCTCACACGCTCAACAGTAATTATTTACAATATTAACAGAAATGCCACCCACCTGCCCTGAAGCTACTGGGATAAAACAAAAGCCATCTTCATGCTACAGACCTCTGGTCTTTTGTGTCACACATGCTCTTCCCTGTCAACTTTTGTATGTGTGATACAGGAAGTCAGAGGAAACTGACTGAAGACTTTTAGAGGAAATTTAATGGCTTCATTTATTAGCAGAGAGGAAGGAAACATGAATCTGTGTGATTACCAAACTGTGGTGATTTTAATCACATAAGGAACACTTAAGACAGATGGTTACTAATACTAATGCAAAGTAAACACATAACAGCCAAAATTTGTACAAAATAATTAGAATAATTTCACAGTAACATTAATTTGATTGATTCAGATGATCAAGACTGAAAAAAATAAACTTGCAGAGTTGATCCAGAATCCTTCAAACCACCAAAGTTTGAAGACCAAGTCCTTCCCTTCCAAAATAAAGCACCTTGAAATTGTTGTTGTTAATCTGAGTACTTGACTATATGAGAATCAGTCCATTGGCACGAGCACTCTGAAAAGGGTTGGGTCCACCTCTTTGAGAACATCGAGCAGATGTCTGCAGGCGTCATTTCCTTTTCGGCTCACGGTGTCGATTATGCATCGCACTTTATTTGCTCTGCTTTTTGTCTCACATGTCCCAGACTCCATCTCTCCAGCAATTATAATTTGACGCTCGAGGAGTTTATCTACAATTTTGTCTAAACCCTCTGCAGACACTCTTTCAATAAACTCTGAGCGGATTAGCAGCAGCTTATCCTCATCTTTTTTTGTTTTGTGGTGTGCGCTGTCCTCTGGTGAGACTCGGTCCTTTTCTGGGACAAACACTAAAAAGAGACTTAAATATGATTTCAGTTGAACGTTTGTAAAATATCCTTGTAGCAGAAATTTATACAGTCATTTCTGCTGCTGCAGTGGAACTTTTACCATCACGACGCCAGGCTTCATTTCCATCTTGGTCCTTGACTATCAGAGTCACAACCTCCAGGTTTGCAGTCAGGAAAACCTCAAATGTTGGATAGTAATTCGGTCCAAGCTTGTTCCGAAACTCTGCGTGCTGAAAGCCAACAAGAATCTGCGGTTTTAATAGGGACTGATAGAAAACTGCTTATTTTATATCTGACTTTATTTTCAGGGGCATTTTATTCACGACTGTTGGCTCACGTTCGGCTGGATCTTCAGGCCCTCGGGTTCACAGTGGACACTGTAACGCTGACCGATGTGAAGCACGCAGTCTGAAGACGTCTCAATGTATGTAGCATCATTGCCTTGTTGCTTTTTAACCTCAGTGATAGGATATAACATGATGTTAATGTTCATATGTTGATCTGTTTATCTATAGAAATCATTTATAATTATCAAGTGTTGACTAAAGTGTGGAACAAATGATGCAGTGCAGTCGGTAAACCCAGGTTTACTTTGTCAGTAGTGGGAGAGATAACTATGCAATCAACTCTGGATTGTTACTGAAGTCAAGAATAAAGCGCTGTGATTGGTCAGTGAGAGTGAGAGTCTGCAGTCGGAGAAGCTTGACTCTGTGCTTCTACTAACCAATGAATAAAGCCCAGGGTGTCTGCCCCCTACTAGAAGCATCAGAAATCTGCAGAGTGAGACCGCCTGAGTGCTCTATGCTTACCTCTGACAGATGGATTCTTTCATGCAGGAGAAACACGTTGATTTTTAGAGGCACTGTGTCTTTAAATCGCAGGAACAGCAGAACCTGGCCTGCTTCTGGGATTTTAAAGGACTTTTTAACAAAATTCCAGATAAGGCCAAAGGCAGAGAGGTGGGAGACGTTCACAATCACATGCGTGTCGGTGATCCTCATCGGTTTCAAGATGCTTATCCCATCATCAAAGACGTGCGCGACAGACAGCAGGCCATCAACACACAACGCTGTGAAGGCAAAGAGCTGCTGCACTATTTCCTGCTCGGGGATTCATCCTGCACCATTTACTTTTCAACACTTCAGGTAGTTCAAACTAATCACTGTTATCTACAAGTTAGATGCTACCCATTTATTGATGTGTGCAACAACAATCATAATAAAGTGCTTGTTTTGATACTGAACACAATTCATCTCATCATCGCAGCACGGTGCTCACCCTCCTTTGTTTCACAGTGTGGCAGGTGGAGCTGACGGACTGCGTCCTCAGAGCACGTGATGTTAAACAGCGGCCCTGCAGCTGTTTTTCCAGCTTGTTGAAGGAGGCTCTCATCCCATTGGACATTCCAGTACAGCAGCTCCGCCTTCTGAGCCATAACAAACACCAGTCTGGTCAGAGTACACTGGAACACACCTGGACCAGGACACCTGAACCTGTAGAAGATGAAACGGTTAAACTAGAATCTAAAAGAAAGAAACCAACGAGAACATCTGAAGCTTCTGTTTGAGTCCAAACTGTCACATCCACCAAAGTGAGGGGAAGCTACATCTGTAACTCTGCTGCTTTGGCTCTAAAGCCAAAGCAGGTTATTAATTCTACTTGTGGTTTGGGATATCTCAGGGTTTGAGTCACATGTCACATAATTAGAACACGGTTGTGGTTAGTCATCCCGGAGGCTTCAGCCTCTTTCTGGACTGATAGTAACCTGCCATCGCTGTATTTGAGTTTTATATTATCAGAACACCTCAAATCACACAGAACCCAGATGAACCCTGTCATCTCTAACACAGCCAGGCATCTGTGGAGGCAGCTGTTACTGGAGCTGGAGGGCCAAGTGAAGGTCCTGCCTGAAGTCTGACATCATCTCTGTCTGTCACTGAGGTGAGGGACGTCACCTGTCTGATCAGTTCCTTCATCACTGATAGTGCAAACTAGAGCTGAATAACTGAGATGCAACTGTGCTGCTCCCATCAGAAACTGACGCTCCAGATGATCTTTCAGTGGAAATGATGTCTGAGTGAGATGGACAAAGGAAAACACAGAGGGAGAGAAAAGCAAAGTACACAACGTCTCATATATTAGACATCGATGGAGAGGAGGAGGTAATTTACTATGTCACACCTCCAGGTGTCTAATACAAATCAGGTCACATCAGAGCATGTGTGACATCATTCTAATGTGGAGGTGAAAGCAGTGACAGCTGTGGTTTTATTATCACCTGTGGGAGATTTGTGTGGATTCAGGTTGTACTTCAGGTGTGAAGCTTGATGGAGGCTGGAAATCAGAACAACACCAGCTGTTTAAAGCAGCAACAAACCAGTAAGTGAAGAAACTACAAACTACACAACGTACACATCAGCAGTTATATGTACGTACTTTCAAAACTGGCAGTAAAATAGTGGGACTAAAAACAATGAAAACATGGAGCCATGCAGGATAAAGCTTAAAGCATCCTGATAACGTACAATTAATCAGTGTTGCAGTGCAGGTAAATTCAACACGTGGAGTTAGTTTCTGTCCTGAAGCCTCCTTCTTTGTTCCATCAGACAAAGTTTAGACTACTACCATGAAAAAGTGCCGAGATTAACAGTCATTACATGTGTAAATGATAAGGATCCGCTTGCTCTTGTCTCACCTCAATTGGCTCTATGTCATCCTCAGATAAATCAGCTAAAGGGTTTATATCCAATGTTTGTTCAGAGTCACCTGATGAGAGACAGACAGCAGAACAGTTCAGGATTCCCTGGAACACTTTTCGTCAGAGCTGACTGCAGACGTCCAAAGTGTACACTCAGAAATATTTTGCTAGAAATCAAAGCTGATTTGTGTCTGAATAATTTAATCCAGATCTGAAAACATGCTACCATTTTCAGCTGCACCACAGATAAACTTTTATAGAGCAATGTTTCCCAACCTTTGGGAGCCACAGCACATATTTCACATTAGAAAGAAATCACAAACAAAAATGTCACAAAAAGCATATTGATAGTTTTTCCCTGCACACCAGTTATAGTGGAATTTGCTTGGTTTGTCCCCAGTACACCTTCTTTGCTTCTGACCACTAATCGTGCTAGGGCTTTCATGTGGTCAGACTGCCTACTTTTTCTTTTCAGATATTTATCTATTAATATTACACGCTGCATCGTCTCACAGCATGACTATTATGTAATTTCTTCTTCATCTTCTTTTGTTTTACTGGGAGTTGGCAACCCACACTTCAGACTGTGTGGCCACCCACGGCTCCAACACCATTGTGAAGTTTGCTGACGACACAGTGGTGTTGGGTGCCATCTCCAACAACGATGAGGCGGCCTACATGGATGAAGTGAAGAATCTGGCATCGTGGTGCCAGGACAACCACCTCCAGCTGAACGTCGGCAAGACCAAGGAGCTGGTGGTGGACTTCAGAAGGGGTCAGCACAGAGACTACAAGCCCATTATCATCAATGGAGCTCCAGTGGAGAGGGTGCAGTCCTTCAAGTATCTTGGTGTCCACATCTCCTCAGACCTGACATGGGCTGCCCACATTCAGGTCCAGACCAAAAAGGCTAGGCAGCGCCTGTATCACCTACGACAACTGAGGAAGTTCAGGGTCTCTCCAAAGATCCTCAGGATTTTCTATACAGGCGCTGTGGAGAGCATCCTCACACAGAACATGACATCGTGGTTTGGGAACAGCTGTGTGAAGGACCAAAAAGCTCTCCAGAGAGTGATCCGTACAGCAGAACGCTGCTGCAGGATTGCTCTCCCCCCACTTCAGGACACCTACACCAGGAGATGCCGGACTAGAGCAGCGCAGATACTGAAGGACCCGTCCCATCCTGGCAACAAACTGTTCCAACTTCTGCAATCTGGTAGAAGGTTCCGCATCTTCCGGGCAAGGACAGAGAGACTCAAGAGGAGCTTCTATCCCCAAATATATATATATATATATATATATATATATATATATATATAGTTAAGTATATATAGTTATAGTATATATATATAATAATATATAGATATAGATACATAATATTAGTATATAATATTATATATATATTATATTAATTAGTAATATATATAATCCTCTATGAGATATAGATATATATATATATATTATGATGTTCTTCCTCTATCTACCCCCCCCCCCCCATTTTACATTCAGTTACATTTTACTGTGTGTTATACTTGTATAACTATGCATGTGACAAATAAAGAGCCTTGAACCTTGAACCATTTAATTAGAGCAAGCAGTTGTACTGCCCTCTGTAGCTGAATGTGCGTATCACTCATCTATTTTCAAAAGATAACAATAACTCTATAAGGAGAGCACTCTTCAAAGCGCACAGTCACAAAGGGGCTTCACCGGTTGGTTGAAAACACATTAAAGAGGTGTGCATATCCCAACATACAAAGTTGCACTCGTGCATTCTCAATAAATATTTGCATAGAAACATTTGCTGTGATCCAATGATGGGGTGTGCAAGAAACAGCCTGCATACTCAGTCGACCTCACGGGATGATGCAGGAAGGCTGTTTCAAAGTTTATGCGCTGAACTCGAAATATGAGAGTGGAAGTGTCAAAAGGTTCTGATGCAGTGAAGCTGCTGGGTTAGTGTCTGATATCAGCTATGAGCTTCTCCACGTCCAGCGTTTGAGTGCAGCCGGCTAAGAAAAGATATCTAGGAGGAGTTCAGGAGTCCCGAGTAGTAACCTTCTAACTATTATGATTTCTAAAACATGAAATATACCTGTTCATCATCAAATTGCAATTTTGAATTTTAAGATGTTTAAGATGTTAAAATGTTTTATGGCCTTTTTATTTAAACCTTGTAGCATTTTAGCATGTTTGAAATACATTTTTCAAATATTTTCCACACCTCCATACAACATAATTTATAGGATTTCTTTGTTAAAATAAGCACACAGTCATATACATATTTGATGCTGTTAATAAAATATTGGTGAATAGGAGACATGTCAGTACTCACAGTCGTTTTCATTGGAAGGTTCAATCATCCTGTCAACCCTGCAGATACAAACAGAAGAGTTTGAGTAGAATAATCCATCTTTGCTTGAAGCTTCAGATCAGCTTTATTAATTTTTAAAAAAAATGACATTTAAAAATTAATTTTTTTTCTCTCCAGTCAGAAAGTTCTGCACAAAGGAGATCTTTGGTTTGTTGGGTTGCTCTACAATTTTATAGGATCTTTATCTAAACACAGCAACAACAACAAATACTGAATATTTATTAAATCACATTTTTGAAATTGGTTCAGCTGAACTTAAAAATATGGACTTGAAGCTTGATTTGTCAGATCTGACCAGACTGACAAAAGACTAAAACTAAACTCATTTTCTGTTCTTGTTTTTCTTAATTTCAGGTAAAGTATTAAACAATATCATTTCAATGAGTTTTTTCTAAAGTCAACTTTTTATTTTTATTTTAGTCAAACATTTTTTACATCTACTTTCAGCTTAGTGTTATTTAACTAAAAAAAAAACTGCGACCCTCTACTGACCCCAGAGTCTCCAGTCTCCACTGTGGATTCTCCACAAGCTCAGACAGCTGCTTCAGATCCGATTCCTGCAGGTTGTTTCCTCTCAGGCGCAGCTCGCTCAGATAGGACGGGCTGGACTTTAGCGCTGAAGCCAGATACTCACAGCTGATCTCTGACAGACCACAATACTCCAGTCTAAGTAAAAAGCAAAAGATTTAAGGTTATTGTACAAACTTATTCTTGAAATCATATAGTTTTGTTTATTGTTTACTTTTATTAAACATGCCTGTGGCCACAGATTGACATGGTTTTATCCTTTTAGAGCCAACCTTTTTATCTCCAGCTTTAACAATTAAGACTCCATTATGAAGAACCACAGTGTGGGTCAGTATATCAGTCTAATGTCTGCAGGTCAGTGGAAAACAAAACTTGAAAACATGGTGACTGACCTCAGAGTTTCCAGTCTGCACTGTGGACTCTCCAGAAAACCACACAAACGCTCCACTCCTAAATCCTGCAGTTTGTAGTTGGAGCTCAGGTCCAGCTCTCTAAGAAAGGAGGGGTTGGACTTCAGAGCTGACACCAGAAATCTGCAGCTGTGTTCACACAAGCTGCAGTCCTCCAGTCTGAATAAAACAAAATACATTTGTAAGCTCAAAAGTTTCTGCTTGAAATTGTTCAGTTTTTCATCGTTCAGAGGGAGAACAGAAAAATGGTTATTAAATGAAAACAACTGCAAATGAATACCTGTCAGATAAAACTAATAAGTCATTAATTTCAAATCCTTAACCATTGTTTTTTGAAAGAATTTATTGTAGATGAAGTGTTTTTTCATAATATTCTTTTATCAAGTGTAATAACTGACTTAGAAAATATTCTGTGAAGGTTCTCAGTCATCCGGTCATCGTAGCAAAGGAGCTTGCAAAGAAAAGCGTCTGGACTTCTTTAAGTTACTTGAAGACGTTTCACCTCTCATCCGAGAAGCTTCTTCAGTTCTAAGGTCAAATGGTGGAGAGTCCCAGATATAACCTAGTGGGAGTACCCCCCACAGAGGGACAAAAGGACCCCCTGATGATCCTCTAATCGCCTGAGCCAAGGTGTGAAACTGGGTGTGGGTCCCAATCAGCCAGAGTTTCGGGTGAGTTCATTGTGAAACCTGGCCCCACCTTATCATGCGAATTCCTGAGTCAGATGGCCCAGGATGTGAGTGGGTTCTGCATTAAGGATAAAGGACTCTTTCGAGGATGCCAATGTTCACATTTTGGACAGAGAGGACAGATGGTTTGAAAGAGGAGTGAAAGAAGCATCTATGTCCACTGTGAGCGACCATCTTTGAACAGAGGCGGGGTTTACGACACCAACTCTCTGCCATCTATAATCCAGTTTTGAGATCCTCCCCAGACGCCTTAACGCCCACTCACATCCTGGGCCATCTGACCTCAGGAATTCGCATGATAAGGTGGGGCCAGGTTTCACAATGAGCTCACCCGAAACCCTGGCTGATTGGGACCCACACCCAGTTTCACACCTTGGCTCAGGCGATTAGAGGATCATCAGGGGGTCCTTTTGTCCCTCTGTGGGGGGAAACTCCCACTAGGTTTAATCTGGGACTCTCCACCATTTGACCTTAGAACTGAAGAAGCTTCTCGGATGAGAGGTGAAACGTCTTCAAGCAACTTAAAGAAGTCCAGACGCTTTTCTTTGCAGCTCCTTTGACTACGATGACCTGGATGACTGAGAACCTTCACAGACAGCTCCTTGTGTATATTTGCCTGTGGAACTAACTGTTGCATTCTGTGTGTAGATATCCCCCTTCTGGACCAGATTACGGACCCTGCATGAGTGGAGTTTTGGAGCGAGTGCGGCTGAAAAGGAGTGAGTGAGTGTGTGTGGAGGAGCTCTGGCGGTGACTGTGCTGAAGAGGAAGCGTGTGTGTGGATTGCCCCCTCTCCCTGGAGCCCTGGATCCAACTCAAAGTATAGCACTAAAGGGTGTGTTCCCTGTTGTAAATAAATTGTCTTATTTTATTTGCAAAGACCTCTGTCTGCGCGTGAGTCTGTCCAGTACTTATGACACACCTCTTGAACAAAAACATTTTTGGTTCATTTCTGGTATCTTTTGTTCATCCCACGTCTCAGTTTATTATTCTTTTGTGTTTGCATTAATAGACCACTGTAGACTATTATTCTGGCCTAGAGTGACTAAGGTTAAGGGGTGTCCAAATTCATAGGCTGCGTCCTCCTGAGGACCCAGCCCACGTAGACCGCTGGAAGTAAACTGGTGGGCCACGAAGGACACACCCGACCCATCCTTCAAATTCGGGGAAAAGGAGGACGCATTTGTCGGCTGCATTCGGAGGAGTCTACAATTTGGACAGCCTTCGTGCGTCGCTGTGACGTAATCGGCCTACAAATGCGGCCTCAGGAGGATGCAGCCCATGAATTTGGACATCCCCTTGTCCTCATCATCTTTGAACTCCAAACAGAGACAGATGTTGTCTAAAACTGTAGCTAGAAAGGTACAGAGGGTACATCAATGTCAACAGCATTGTCTGAATCTGATTTAAAGCATCAACATGCTACAGTGACTGAAGATCCTCGGCTTTACCCTTATAACATTGGATATTATGTTGCATCACAACTGTGTCTGACCTCAAAGTCTCCAGTCGACAGTGTGGGCTCTCCAGAAAACCACACAGCTGCTCTACTCCAGAATCCTGCAGATTTTTATTGCCACTTAGGTCAAGTTCTCTTAGATGAGAGGGTCTGGACTTTAGAGTTGAGGCCAGATAATCACAGCTGATTTCTGACAAACCACAGTTCCCCAGTCTGGATAAAGAATAAAATAGGTACGTTTATCAGACAAAGCTTTGGGATCTTTTTGGGGCTGAAGACGTTACAAAATGTAAAAATTCAGAAAACAGAAACTTCAAACAACTCAGACCAAAAGGATGCAGGTTGAAACAGTCAAACCAAAAAAGTCTGCAGCTCCACCACTTGTTACATCTTTAGAAACTGGTTGTATTATAAATCTCCAAGTTTCCAACCTTCCGGTTGAATTTGGAAGAGAATTTACAGAATGAAACATTTTGGACAAGAGATATGATGTGAGAATGCAATCAAACTGTTTATTGGTGGGAAAGTGTGTGTTTTTAGAACACTGAAGTCGAGCATTGTCTGGCACAACATTAGCTTATAGCCAGCTGTTGTTATAGCTGGCTCGTTGTCAGACGGGTGGGTATGGGAGTGTTGCATTTTTATCGAGTAAAATAAATAACTATCAGTAATAAATTAGTAAAACTAATTTTAAACTAAGTAAAATTAGGCATTTTTTTAAAGCCCTGACTTCAGTTCAGGGATTTTTAGAAGTTTTGTATTTTGTACCAGACTTTCAGTTTCTTTTGTAATTCTCAGGAATATTCCAATACAATCCTATCTGAGAATATGAGGTTTAAGAACAAAAAATGTCTAGAGGACGGTTCCTCTGTTGCAGTGGAGCTTAGTTCTGGCCTCTTTTCTTGACCCTCCTTTCCACATTTCCTTTCTTGAGAGTTCTGTGGCAATTGCGCCTCTCACAGCTGTAGCTATTATTACCCAGCATGCCTTTTAGAAGCATAAAGGTAATGAAAGTGTGCAATTATTACACATGCTGTGATTCTTACTGTGATTCAGTATAATGTCAGCCACATGTCTGCAGTTTAATGTCAGCACAGCTTTCACATATTTGTCTCAGCACAGCTAAAACATGGTGACTGACCTCAGAGTTTCCAGTCTACAGTGTGGACTCCCTAGAAAACCACACAGCTGCTTCACTCCTGAATCCAATAGTGTGTTGTTGTGGCTCACATCAAGCTCTCTCAGATGGGAGGAGTTGGACTTAGCAAGAGCTGAGACCAGATAAGAACAGCTGATCTTTGACAACCTGCAGTTCTTTAATCTGAAAAAAGAAAAATATATATTATTAGTTAAAGTTCTTGAAATCGTTCAGTCTTTGATAACCTTGATGCAGAAGATTAGAGAGCAGAAACCCCAAACAGCTGTTTTAATACGGAATGTTTTCTTGTTAAACATGATTTTGGTTTTATTTAAATGTCCGATAGATTTAAATGTTAAGTGAAGTTTTCTGGATATTTATCAAGTATTATTCATAGAAGATTTTTATGGAAGGTTACCATCCTACTTATTTACCCTCATGTTCCTGAAGTCTGGCTTTGTCACAAAGTACATTTTATGAAGAGTTATGCTGCAATGTCTTATGCTAACTGTGAGTAAAAACAATGCACAATCAATCAATGTCAACTCTCTCTGAGATGGGAACGGTCAGCAGGCAAGTTAGAACCCTTTGGCAGGCTGGATACACACTGTGAGCCACAAGTTATCAAGAGTATCATTGTTTTAACTTTTCAAATCTCAACATTGTTCTGCTGCAATAAATAATAGAAGACTATTGATAGGTTTGTAGCTTGAACCTATTCGCTGGAACGTTGAAGACAATATAATTACACAGCAAGCAAGACACGAAGTAGACAAAGTTCTTCATGTTTCTCGTGCACGGGAGAGAACCGGACAAACGCCGTTCCTTCGCTTGACCCCAGTTGCTCTCGTCCGTCTCCCCGTAACACTGCTCTTTTATTGAGGTTACATGAATATGACATAGGTTCATTAACATATGACGTCTACATACACACAAAGAGTACCTTGCCGGCTTGTGTAGTGTGTGTGTGTGTGTGGGGTCAGAGTGTGACCCCATAATGACTTCCCTAAACCTGCTGGTCGAGTCCGCAGTTCATCTAAACAAAAGCACTTAGCTAGAACAGACTAAGCCTACGTTATATCCTACCATAAAACAATAAGACAACGGTAGACCTCTCCATGCTCCCAAGTGCTGTCTAATACACACAAAGTTTGCAGACTATCAAGGATCAAACCTCTACCAATCTACAACTAATTATAAAACTCTAAGCATATATAAGTAAGATATTTCTAAGCATAAATGACAATCAACAATACAAAACTAAAACTATGCCCATAATGATGATTCCTCGTGTCGTGTTGTTCCCACATCATCATTATAAATGTTGTTCCAGGTTCAACATTGCAAGTGACCAATCACATTGTTGTGACGTCCCCCTTTTGTGCCTTTGAAAAATACCGCCTTAAAAAAATCTATTCACAACCGCTTCTGTCCGCCGATCCAGGAACTTGAATTCTTTGAATTTCAGGATACTTTTCTTTAATAAACGGTAAGCATTATACATATTGTCCTTACAGAGGCGGTTTCTCTTCTCGCAAGTGAAGTAGATTTTTTGAAGGCGTTTTTTTCGAGGTCGCGGATGACTGTCAGGAGAAGGTGATTGGTCACTTGTAATGTTGAACCTGGAACAACATTATTGTTGTATTGATGACGAGGGAACAACGCCAACACGAGGATATCAGATCGTCCATACACCATATGCTCCAGATGCTCAGTATGGATCAGTATAATATCAGCCCTATCATTTTAGTTTAGTGTCAGCACAATTTTCACATCATATTCATCTTGGCACACAACTAAAACACTGTGTCTGACCTCAGAGTCTCCAGTATACAGTGTGGACTCTCCAGAAAACCACACAGCAGCTCCACACCTGAATCCTGCAGGTTCCTGTTTTCACTCAGATCCAGATGTTTCAGATGGGAGGGTGTGGATTTAACAGTTGAGACAAGAGCAGCACAGCTGATCTCTGACAAACCGCAGCGTTCCAATCTGAATACAATTGGAAACAAAAAACAATGTAACCAAAACCGTTGTTTAAACTTATTCAGTGTTTTGTAATATGTTCAGACATAATTATGAATTGATCGTTCTAAATTGCATCTCCAATTTAGTGCAAATTTTCACATCATATTCATCTCAGCACAACTAAAACATGATGTCCAACCTCAGAGTCTCCAGTCGACAGTGTGGATTCTCCAGAAAACCACACAGTTGCTTTACTCCTGAATCCTGCATGTTGTCATTAGAGCTCAGGTCTAGTTCTCTTAGATGTGAGGGGTTGGATTTCAGCGCTGACACTAGAGAGGTACAGTTGCTCTCTGACAAACGGCAGCCTCCCAGTCTGAATAAAAACAAACAATTCATTATGCAGAACATTTTTCTGTGTAAGAAGAGGTTTAGTAAAATAAATAAATAAATAAATAAAACCAAGATGATTCTGTCAGAAGCACTCAAACCGTCAGAGAGCATGTTTTAATAACATTATACAGGGAAAAAAAACTGTCTGAGATTTTTCTGCATTTCTGCCTTTACTGATAGGGAGGTGTGAAAAGCAGACAGGAAAGTGGGCTGAGCACGGGAGAATGACAGTGCTGCTTAGTCCAGCTGTTATACAGACAAAGGAGGGGTTCTTAAATTAAATAATGTTAATTCTTCGGTTTCTGTGATATGTTACAGTTTGAGAGAAGACAACTGAGTCTAATAATGAGTCTAATAATAATTTAAGAGTTTGTCAGCTTCCTTTGGAGTCTTCACACACCCACATTCTCTGTTGCCTGCTGGAGCGGGGGGCGGTGGGGCTGGGAGGAGGAGTTGTACGCTATCTCTCTCTATT
>NW_024582992.1:122274-130346 GCF_018398535.1 Haplochromis burtoni | reverse complement strand
AAAGAGCCTTGAACCTTGAACCATTTAATTAGAGCAAGCAGTTGTACTGCCCTCTGTAGCTGAATGTGCGTATCACTCATCTATTTTCAAAAGATTACACATTTCACTGTGTTATACTTGTATAACTATGCATGTGACAAATAAAGAGCCTTGAACCTTGAACCATTTAATTAGAGCAAGCAGTTGTACTGCCCTCTGTAGCTGAATGTGCGTATCACTCATCTATTTTCAAAAGATAACAATAACTCTATAAGGAGAGCACTCTTCAAAGCGCACAGTCACAAAGGGGCTTCACCGGTTGGTTGAAAACACATTAAAGAGGTGTGCATATCCCAACATACAAAGTTGCACTCGTGCATTCTCAATAAATATTTGCATAGAAACATTTGCTGTGATCCAATGATGGGGTGTGCAAGAAACAGCCTGCATACTCAGTCGACCTCACGGGATGATGCAGGAAGGCTGTTTCAAAGTTTATGCGCTGAACTCGAAATATGAGAGTGGAAGTGTCAAAAGGTTCTGATGCAGTGAAGCTGCTGGGTTAGTGTCTGACATCAGCTATGAGCTTCTCCACGTCCAGCGTTTGAGTGCAGCCGGCTAAGAAAAGATATCTAGGAGGAGTTCAGGAGTCCCGAGTAGTAACCTTCTAACTATTATGATTTCTAAAACATGAAATATACCTGTTCATCATCAAATTGCAATTTTGAATTTTAAGATGCTTAAGATGTTAAAATGTTTTATGGCATTTTTATTTAAACCTTGTAGCATTTTAGCATGTTTGAAATACATTTTTCAAATATTTTCCACACCTCCATACAGCATAATTTATAGGATTTCTATGTTAAAATAAGCACACAGTCATATACATATTTGATGCTGTTAATAAAATATTGGTGAATAGGAGACATGTCAGTACTCACAGTCGTTTTCATTGGAAGGTTCAATCATCCTGTCAACCCTGCAGATACAAACAGAAGAGTTTGAGTAGAATAATCCATCTTTGCTTGAAGCTTCAGATCAGCTTTATTAATTTTTAAAAAAAATGACATTTAAAAATTAATTTTTTTTCTCTCCAGTCAGAAAGTTCTGCACAAAGGAGATCTTTGGTTTGTTGGGTTGCTCTACAATTTTATAGGATCTTTATCTAAACACAGCAACAACAACAAATACTGAATATTTATTAAATCACATTTTTGAAATTGGTTCAGCTGAACTTAAAAATATGGACTTGAAGCTTGATTTGTCAGATCTGACCAGACTGACAAAAGACTAAAACTAAACTCATTTTCTGTTCTTGTTTTTCTTAATTTCAGGTAAAGTATTAAACAATATCATTTCAATGAGTTTTTTCTAAAGTCAACTTTTTATTTTTATTTTAGTCAAACATTTTTTACATCTACTTTCAGCTTAGTGTTATTTAACTAAAAAAAAAACTGCGACCCTCTACTGACCCCAGAGTCTCCAGTCTCCACTGTGGATTCTCCACAAGCTCAGACAGCTGCTTCAGATCCGATTCCTGCAGGTTGTTTCCTCTCAGGCGCAGCTCGCTCAGATAGGACGGGCTGGACTTTAGCGCTGAAGCCAGATACTCACAGCTGATCTCTGACAGACCACAATACTCCAGTCTAAGTAAAAAGCAAAAGATTTAAGGTTATTGTACAAACTTATTCTTGAAATCATATAGTTTTGTTTATTGTTTACTTTTATTAAACATGCCTGTGGCCACAGATTGACATGGTTTTATCCTTTTAGAGCCAACCTTTTTATCTCCAGCTTTAACAATTAAGACTCCATTATGAAGAACCACAGTGTGGGTCAGTATATCAGTCTAATGTCTGCAGGTCAGTGGAAAACAAAACTTGAAAACATGGTGACTGACCTCAGAGTTTCCAGTCTGCACTGTGGACTCTCCAGAAAACCACACAAACGCTCCACTCCTAAATCCTGCAGTTTGTAGTTGGAGCTCAGGTCCAGCTCTCTAAGAAAGGAGGGGTTGGACTTCAGAGCTGACACCAGAAATCTGCAGCTGTGTTCACACAAGCTGCAGTCCTCCAGTCTGAATAAAACAAAATACATTTGTAAGCTCAAAAGTTTCTGCTTGAAATTGTTCAGTTTTTCATCGTTCAGAGGGAGAACAGAAAAATGGTTATTAAATGAAAACAACTGCAAATGAATACCTGTCAGATAAAACTAATAAGTCATTAATTTCAAATCCTTAACCATTGTTTTTTGAAAGAATTTATTGTAGATGAAGTGTTTTTTTACATTAATATTTCTTTTTCATGCAAGTTGTAATAACTCTGATCTTAGATATAATTAATATGTCTGTGAAGGTTCTCAGTCATCCTGGTCATCGTAGCAAAGGAGCTTGCAAAGAAAAGCGTCTGGACTTCTTTAAGTTACTTGAAGACGTTTCACCTCTCATCCGAGAAGCTTCTTCAGTTCTAAGGTCAAATGGTGGAGAGTCCCAGATATAAGCCTAGTGGGAGTAACCCCCCACAGAGGGACAAAAGGACCCCCTGATGATCCTCTAATCGCCTGAGCCAAGGTGTGAAACTGGGTGTGGGTCCCAATCAGCCAGAGTTTCGGGTGAGTTCATTGTGAAACCTGGCCCCACCTTATCATGCGAATTCCTGAGATCAGATGGCCCAGGATGTGAGTGGGTTCACTGCATCTTAAGGATAAAGGACTCTTTCGAGGATGCCAATGTTCACATTTTGGACAGAGAGGACAGATGGTTTGAAAGAGGAGTGAAAGAAGCATCTATGTCCACTGTGAGCGACCATCTTTGAACAGAGGCGGGGTTTACGACACCAACTCTCTGCCATCTATAATCCAGTTTTGAGATCCTCCCCAGACGCCTTAACGCCCACTCACATCCTGGGCCATCTGACCTCAGGAATTCGCATGATAAGGTGGGGCCAGGTTTCACAATGAGCTCACCCGAAACCCTGGCTGATTGGGACCCACACCCAGTTTCACACCTTGGCTCAGGCGATTAGAGGATCATCAGGGGGTCCTTTTGTCCCTCTGTGGGGGGAAACTCCCACTAGGTTTATATCTGGGACTCTCCACCATTTGACCTTAGAACTGAAGAAGCTTCTCGGATGAGAGGTGAAACGTCTTCAAGCAACTTAAAGAAGTCCAGACGCTTTTCTTTGCAAGCTCCTTTGACTACGATGACCTGGATGACTGAGAACCTTCACAGACACTCCTTGTGTATATTTGCCTGTGGAACTAACTGTTGCATTCTGTGTGTAGATATCCCCCTTCTGGACCAGATTACGGACCCTGCATGAGTGGAGTTTTGGAGCGAGTGCGGCTGAAAAGGAGTGAGTGAGTGTGTGTGGAGGAGCTCTGGCGGTGACTGTGCTGAAGAGGAAGCGTGTGTGTGGATTGCCCCCTCTCCCTGGAGCCCTGGATCCAACTCAAAGTATAGCACTAAAGGGTGTGTTCCCTGTTGTAAATAAATTGTCTTATTTTATTTGCAAAGACCTCTGTCTGCGCGTGAGTCTGTCCAGTACTTATGACACACCTCTTGAACAAAAACATTTTTGGTTCATTTCTGGTATCTTTTGTTCATCCCACGTCTCAGTTTATTATTCTTTTGTGTTTGCATTAATAGACCACTGTAGACTATTATTCTGGCCTAGAGTGACTAAGGTTAAGGGGTGTCCAAATTCATAGGCTGCGTCCTCCTGAGGACCCAGCCCACGTAGACCGCTGGAAGTAAACTGGTGGGCCACGAAGGACACACCCGACCCATCCTTCAAATTCGGTGAAAATGAGGACGCATTGGTCAGCTGCATTCGGAGGAGTCTACAATTTTGGACAGCCTTCGTCGCGTCGCTGTGACGTAATCGGCCTACAAATGCGGCCTCAGGAGGATGCAGCCCATGAATTTGGACATCCCCTTGTCCTCATCATCTTTGAACTCCAACAGAGACAGATGTTGTCTAAAACTGTAGCTAGAAAGGTACAGAGGGTACATCAATGTCAACAGCATTGTCTGAATCTGATTTAAAGCATCAACATGCTACAGTGACTGAAGATCCTCGGCTTTACCCTTATAACATTGGATATTATGTTGCATCACAACTGTGTCTGACCTCAAAGTCTCCAGTCGACAGTGTGGGCTCTCCAGAAAACCACACAGCTGCTCTACTCCAGAATCCTGCAGATTTTTATTGCCACTTAGGTCAAGTTCTCTTAGATGAGAGGGTCTGGACTTTAGAGTTGAGGCCAGATAATCACAGCTGATTTCTGACAAACCACAGTTCCCCAGTCTGGATAAAGAATAAAATAGGTACGTTTATCAGACAAAGCTTTGGGATCTTTTTGGGGCTGAAGACGTTACAAAATGTAAAAATTCAGAAAACAGAAACTTCAAACAACTCAGACCAAAAGGATGCAGGTTGAAACAGTCAAACCAAAAAAGTCTGCAGCTCCACCACTTGTTACATCTTTAGAAACTGGTTGTATTATAAATCTCCAAGTTTCCAACCTTCCGGTTGAATTTGGAAGAGAATTTACAGAATGAAACATTTTGGACAAGAGATATGATGTGAGAATGCAATCAAACTGTTTATTGGTGGGAAAGTGTGTGTTTTTAGAACACTGAAGTCGAGCATTGTCTGGCACAACATTAGCTTATAGCCAGCTGTTGTTATAGCTGGCTCGTTGTCAGACGGGTGGGTATGGGAGTGTTGCATTTTTATCGAGTAAAATAAATAACTATCAGTAATAAATTAGTAAAACTAATTTTAAACTAAGTAAAATTAGGCATTTTTTTAAAGCCCTGACTTCAGTTCAGGGATTTTTAGAAGTTTTGTATTTTGTACCAGACTTTCAGTTTCTTTTGTAATTCTCAGGAATATTCCAATACAATCCTATCTGAGAATATGAGGTTTAAGAACAAAAAATGTCTAGAGGACGGTTCCTCTGTTGCAGTGGAGCTTAGTTCTGGCCTCTTTTCTTGACCCTCCTTTCCACATTTCCTTTCTTGAGAGTTCTGTGGCAATTGCGCCTCTCACAGCTGTAGCTATTATTACCCAGCATGCCTTTTAGAAGCATAAAGGTAATGAAAGTGTGCAATTATTACACATGCTGTGATTCTTACTGTGATTCAGTATAATGTCAGCCACATGTCTGCAGTTTAATGTCAGCACAGCTTTCACATATTTGTCTCAGCACAGCTAAAACATGGTGACTGACCTCAGAGTTTCCAGTCTACAGTGTGGACTCCCTAGAAAACCACACAGCTGCTTCACTCCTGAATCCAATAGTGTGTTGTTGTGGCTCACATCAAGCTCTCTCAGATGGGAGGAGTTGGACTTAGCAAGAGCTGAGACCAGATAAGAACAGCTGATCTTTGACAACCTGCAGTTCTTTAATCTGAAAAAAGAAAAATATATATTATTAGTTAAAGTTCTTGAAATCGTTCAGTCTTTGATAACCTTGATGCAGAAGATTAGAGAGCAGAAACCCCAAACAGCTGTTTTAATACGGAATGTTTTCTTGTTAAACATGATTTTGGTTTTATTTAAATGTCCGATAGATTTAAATGTTAAGTGAAGTTTTCTGGATATTTATCAAGTATTATTCATAGAAGATTTTTATGGAAGGTTACCATCCTACTTATTTACCCTCATGTTCCTGAAGTCTGGCTTTGTCACAAAGTACATTTTATGAAGAGTTATGCTGCAATGTCTTATGCTAACTGTGAGTAAAAACAATGCACAATCAATCAATGTCAACTCTCTCTGAGATGGGAACGGTCAGCAGGCAAGTTAGAACCCTTTGGCAGGCTGGATACACACTGTGAGCCACAAGTTATCAAGAGTATCATTGTTTTAACTTTTCAAATCTCAACATTGTTCTGCTGCAATAAATAATAGAAGACTATTGATAGGTTTGTAGCTTGAACCTATTCGCTGGAACGTTGAAGACAATATAATTACACAGCAAGCAAGACACGAAGTAGACAAAGTTCTTCATGTTTCTCGTGCACGGGAGAGAACCGGACAAACGCCGTTCCTTCGCTTGACCCCAGTTGCTCTCGTCCGCTCCCCCGTAACACTGCTCTTTTATTGAGGTTACATGAATATACATAGGTTCATTAACATATGACGTCTACATACACACAAAGAGTACCTTGCCTGTGCGTTGTGTAAGTGTGTGTGTGTGTGTGGGGGTCAGAGTGTGACCCCATAAATGACTTCCCTAAACCTGCTGGTCTGGAAGTCCAGCAGTTCATCTAAACAAAAGGCACTTAGCCTAAAACAGATATAGCCACGTTTATCCTACCATAAAACAATAAGAGAAGGTACGACCTCTCCCATGCTCCCAGAGTGCTCTCTAATGCACACAAAGTTTGCAGACTATCAAGGATCAAACCTCTACCAATCTACAACTAATTATAAAACTCTAAGCATATATAAGTAGATATTTCTAAGCATAAATGACAATCAACAATACAAAACCTAACAACTATGTCCCCATAGGATGATCTGATATCCTCGTGTCGGTGTTGTTCCCACATCATCATTATAAATGTTGTTCCAGGTTCAACATTGCAAGTGACCAATCACATTGTTGTGACGTCCCCCTTTTGTGCCTTTGAAAAATACCACCTTAAAAAAATCTAATTCACAACCGCTTCTGTCCGCCGATCCAGGAACTTGAATTCTTTGAATTTCAGGATACTTTTCTTTAATAAACGGTAAGCATTATACATATTGTCCTTACAGAGGCGGTTTCTCTTCTCGCAAGTGAAGTAGATTTTTTGAAGGCGTTTGTTTTTTTCGAGGTCGCGGATGACTGTCAGGAGAAGGTGATTGGTCACTTGTAATGTTGAACCTGGAACAACATTGTTGTTGTATTGATGACGAGGGAACAACGCCAACACGAGGATATCAGATCGTCCATACACCATATGCTCCAGATGCTCAGTATGGATCAGTATAATATCAGCCCTATCATTTTAGTTTAGTGTCAGCACAATTTTCACATCATATTCATCTTGGCACACAACTAAAACACTGTGTCTGACCTCAGAGTCTCCAGTATACAGTGTGGACTCTCCAGAAAACCACACAGCAGCTCCACACCTGAATCCTGCAGGTTCCTGTTTTCACTCAGATCCAGATGTTTCAGATGGGAGGGTGTGGATTTAACAGTTGAGACAAGAGCAGCACAGCTGATCTCTGACAAACCGCAGCGTTCCAATCTGAATACAATTGGAAACAAAAAACAATGTAACCAAAACCGTTGTTTAAACTTATTCAGTGTTTTGTAATATGTTCAGACATAATTATGAATTGATCGTTCTAAATTGCATCTCCAATTTAGTGCAAATTTTCACATCATATTCATCTCAGCACAACTAAAACATGATGTCCAACCTCAGAGTCTCCAGTCGACAGTGTGGATTCTCCAGAAAACCACACAGTTGCTTTACTCCTGAATCCTGCATGTTGTCATTAGAGCTCAGGTCTAGTTCTCTTAGATGTGAGGGGTTGGATTTCAGCGCTGACACTAGAGAGGTACAGTTGCTCTCTGACAAACGGCAGCCTCCCAGTCTGAATAAAAACAAACAATTCATTATGCAGAACATTTTTCTGTGTAAGAAGAGGTTTAGTAAAATAAATAAATAAATAAATAAAACCAAGATGATTCTGTCAGAAGCACTCAAACCGTCAGAGAGCATGTTTTAATAACATTATACAGGGAAAAAAAACTGTCTGAGATTTTTCTGCATTTCTGCCTTTACTGATAGGGAGGTGTGAAAAGCAGACAGGAAAGTGGGCTGAGCACGGGAGAATGACAGTGCTGCTTAGTCCAGCTGTTATACAGACAAAGGAGGGGTTCTTAAATTAAATAATGTTAATTCTTCGGTTTCTGTGATATGTTACAGTTTGAGAGAAGACAACTGAGTCTAATAATGAGTCTAATAATAATTTAAGAGTTTGTCAGCTTCCTTTGGAGTCTTCACACACCCACATTCTCTGTTGCCTGCTGGAGCGGGGGGCGGTGGGGCTGGGAGGAGGAGTTGTACGCTATCTCTCTCTATT
>NW_024582992.1:120348-122249 GCF_018398535.1 Haplochromis burtoni | reverse complement strand
TGACCCCAGAGTCTCCAGTCTCCACTGTGGATTCTCCACAAGCTCAGACAGCTGCTTCAGATCCGATTCCTGCAGGTTGTTTCCTCTCAGGCGCAGCTCGCTCAGATAGGACGGGCTGGACTTTAGCGCTGAAGCCAGATACTCACAGCTGATCTCTGACAGACCACAATACTCCAGTCTAAGTAAAAAGCAAAAGATTTAAGGTTATTGTACAAACTTATTCTTGAAATCATATAGTTTTGTTTATTGTTTACTTTTATTAAACATGCCTGTGGCCACAGATTGACATGGTTTTATCCTTTTAGAGCCAACCTTTTTATCTCCAGCTTTAACAATTAAGACTCCATTATGAAGAACCACAGTGTGGGTCAGTATATCAGTCTAATGTCTGCAGGTCAGTGGAAAACAAAACTTGAAAACATGGTGACTGACCTCAGAGTTTCCAGTCTGCACTGTGGACTCTCCAGAAAACCACACAAACGCTCCACTCCTAAATCCTGCAGTTTGTAGTTGGAGCTCAGGTCCAGCTCTCTAAGAAAGGAGGGGTTGGACTTCAGAGCTGACACCAGAAATCTGCAGCTGTGTTCACACAAGCTGCAGTCCTCCAGTCTGAATAAAACAAAATACATTTGTAAGCTCAAAAGTTTCTGCTTGAAATTGTTCAGTTTTTCATCGTTCAGAGGGAGAACAGAAAAATGGTTATTAAATGAAAACAACTGCAAATGAATACCTGTCAGATAAAACTAATAAGTCATTAATTTCAAATCCTTAACCATTGTTTTTTGAAAGAATTTATTGTAGATGAAGTGTTTTTTTCCATTAATATTTCTTTTTCACAAGTTGTACTAACTTGATGTTAGTATAATTATTGTTGTTGCACAATGTGCCATTTCATAGCTTTATTGTAGCTTATACACATTTCAGGAGTCTAGAAACAACAGACATCTTGTCACGGTCCCCTTGTCTCTCTGGCTGGCTCATGCTGGCTACAGGTGTTGTTATTTTTCCTCCTCCTCTCTGCCTGGGCGGAGCTCGTTACGGGCTCTCGCTCTTGGCCCACACACCCGTGTGATTGTCACCACCTGCTGCTGATCTGGCTGATTTCCCCAGCTGCTATTTAAGGCAGTGGCACAGAGTAGCTCGCCGCTGGAATGTGGAATCTCCTGAGTTTGCGCTCTTGGCTTGATCAAAAGAGTGCTTTGTGTATATTTGCCTGTGGAACTAACTGTTGTATTCTGTGTGTAGATATCCCCCTTCTGGACCAGATTACGGACCCTGCATGAGTGGAGTTTTGGAGCGAGTGCGGCTGAAAAGGAGAGAGTGAGTGAGTGTGTGTGGAGGAGCTCTGGCGGTGACTGTGCTGGAGAGGAAGCGTGTGTGTGGATTGCCCCCTCTCCCTGGAGCCCTGGATCCAACTCAAAGTATAGCACTAAAGGGTGTGTTCCCTGTTGTAAATAAATTGTCTTATTTTATTTGCAAAGACCTCTGTCTGCGCGTGAGTCTGTCCAGTACTTATGACACACCTCTTGAACAAAAACATTTTTGGTTCATTTCTGGTATCTTTTGTTCATCCCACGTCTCAGTTTATTATTCTTTTGTGTTTGCATTAATAGACCACTGTAGACTATTATTCTGGCCTAGAGTGACTAAGGTTAAGGGGTGTCCAAATTCATAGGCTGCGTCCTCAGAAGGTCGGGTAGGCTGGAAGTAAACTGGTGGGCCACGAAGGACACACCCGACCCATCCTTTAAATTCAGGGAAAAGGAGGACGCATTTGTCAGCTGCATTTGGAGGAGCCAAGAATTTGGACAGCCTTCGTCGCGTCGCTGTGACGTAATCGGCCTACAAATGCGGCCTCAAGAGGATGCAGCCCATGAATTTGGACATCCCCTTGTCCTCAT
>NW_024582992.1:100897-120323 GCF_018398535.1 Haplochromis burtoni | reverse complement strand
TTTGAGGTCAGACACAGTTGTGATGCAACATAATATCCAATGTTATAAGGGTAAAGCCGAGGATCTTCAGTCACTGTAGCATGTTGATGCTTTAAATCAGATTCAGACAATGCTGTTGACATTGATGTACCCTCTGTACCTTTCTAGCTACAGTTTTAGACAACATCTGTCTCTGTTGGAGTTCAAAGATGATGAGGACAAGGGGATGTCCAAATTCATGGGCTGCATCCTCCTGAGGCCGCATTTGTAGGCCGATTACGTCACAGCGACGCGACGAAGGCTGTCCAAAATTGTAGACTCCTCCGAATGCAGCTGACCAATGCGTCCTCATTTTCACCGAATTTGAAGGATGGGTCGGGTGTGTCCTTCGTGGCCCACCAGTTTACTTCCAGCGGTCTACGTGGGCTGGGTCCTCAGGAGGACGCAGCCTATGAATTTGGACACCCCTTAACCTTAGTCACTCTAGGCCAGAATAATAGTCTACAGTGGTCTATTAATGCAAACACAAAAGAATAATAAACTGAGACGTGGGATGAACAAAAGATACCAGAAATGAACCAAAAATGTTTTTGTTCAAGAGGTGTGTCATAAGTACTGGACAGACTCACGCGCAGACAGAGGTCTTTGCAAATAAAATAAGACAATTTATTTACAACAGGGAACACACCCTTTAGTGCTATACTTTGAGTTGGATCCAGGGCTCCAGGGAGAGGGGGCAATCCACACACACGCTTCCTCTTCAGCACAGTCACCGCCAGAGCTCCTCCACACACACTCACTCACTCCTTTTCAGCCGCACTCGCTCCAAAACTCCACTCATGCAGGGTCCGTAATCTGGTCCAGAAGGGGGATATCTACACACAGAATGCAACAGTTAGTTCCACAGGCAAATATACACAAGGAGTGTCTGTGAAGGTTCTCAGTCATCCAGGTCATCGTAGTCAAAGGAGCTTGCAAAGAAAAGCGTCTGGACTTCTTTAAGTTGCTTGAAGACGTTTCACCTCTCATCCGAGAAGCTTCTTCAGTTCTAAGGTCAAATGGTGGAGAGTCCCAGATATAAACCTAGTGGGAGTTTCCCCCCACAGAGGGACAAAAGGACCCCCTGATGATCCTCTAATCGCCTGAGCCAAGGTGTGAAACTGGGTGTGGGTCCCAATCAGCCAGGGTTTCGGGTGAGCTCATTGTGAAACCTGGCCCCACCTTATCATGCGAATTCCTGAGGTCAGATGGCCCAGGATGTGAGTGGGCGTTAAGGCGTCTGGGGAGGATCTCAAAACTGGATTATAGATGGCAGAGAGTTGGTGTCGTAAACCCCGCCTCTGTTCAAAGATGGTCGCTCACAGTGGACATAGATGCTTCTTTCACTCCTCTTTCAAACCATCTGTCCTCTCTGTCCAAAATGTGAACATTGGCATCCTCGAAAGAGTCCTTTATCCTTAAGATGCAGTGAACCCACTCACATCCTGGGCCATCTGATCTCAGGAATTCGCATGATAAGGTGGGGCCAGGTTTCACAATGAACTCACCCGAAACTCTGGCTGATTGGGACCCACACCCAGTTTCACACCTTGGCTCAGGCGATTAGAGGATCATCAGGGGGTCCTTTTGTCCCTCTGTGGGGGGTTACTCCCACTAGGCTTATATCTGGGACTCTCCACCATTTGACCTTAGAACTGAAGAAGCTTCTCGGATGAGAGGTGAAACGTCTTCAAGTAACTTAAAGAAGTCCAGACGCTTTTCTTTGCAAGCTCCTTTGCTACGATGACCAGGATGACTGAGAACCTTCACAGACATATTAATTATATCTAAGATCAGAGTTATTACAACTTGCATGAAAAAGAAATATTAATGTAAAAAAACACTTCATCTACAATAAATTCTTTCAAAAAACAATGGTTAAGGATTTGAAATTAATGACTTATTAGTTTTATCTGACAGGTATTCATTTGCAGTTGTTTTCATTTAATAACCATTTTTCTGTTCTCCCTCTGAACGATGAAAAACTGAACAATTTCAAGCAGAAACTTTTGAGCTTACAAATGTATTTTGTTTTATTCAGACTGGAGGACTGCAGCTTGTGTGAACACAGCTGCAGATTTCTGGTGTCAGCTCTGAAGTCCAACCCCTCCTTTCTTAGAGAGCTGGACCTGAGCTCCAACTACAAACTGCAGGATTTAGGAGTGGAGCGTTTGTGTGGTTTTCTGGAGAGTCCACAGTGCAGACTGGAAACTCTGAGGTCAGTCACCATGTTTTCAAGTTTTGTTTTCCACTGACCTGCAGACATTAGACTGATATACTGACCCACACTGTGGTTCTTCATAATGGAGTCTTAATTGTTAAAGCTGGAGATAAAAAGGTTGGCTCTAAAAGGATAAAACCATGTCAATCTGTGGCCACAGGCATGTTTAATAAAAGTAAACAATAAACAAAACTATATGATTTCAAGAATAAGTTTGTACAATAACCTTAAATCTTTTGCTTTTTACTTAGACTGGAGTATTGTGGTCTGTCAGAGATCAGCTGTGAGTATCTGGCTTCAGCGCTAAAGTCCAGCCCGTCCTATCTGAGCGAGCTGCGCCTGAGAGGAAACAACCTGCAGGAATCGGATCTGAAGCAGCTGTCTGAGCTTGTGGAGAATCCACAGTGGAGACTGGAGACTCTGGGGTCAGTAGAGGGTCGCAGTTTTTTTTTTAGTTAAATAACACTAAGCTGAAAGTAGATGTAAAAAATGTTTGACTAAAATAAAAATAAAAAGTTGACTTTAGAAAAAACTCATTGAAATGATATTGTTTAATACTTTACCTGAAATTAAGAAAAACAAGAACAGAAAATGAGTTTAGTTTTAGTCTTTTGTCAGTCTGGTCAGATCTGACAAATCAAGCTTCAAGTCCATATTTTTAAGTTCAGCTGAACCAATTTCAAAAATGTGATTTAATAAATATTCAGTATTTGTTGTTGTTGCTGTGTTTAGATAAAGATCCTATAAAATTGTAGAGCAACCCAACAAACCAAAGATCTCCTTTGTGCAGAACTTTCTGACTGGAGAGAAAAAAAATTAATTTTTAAATGTCATTTTTTTTAAAAATTAATAAAGCTGATCTGAAGCTTCAAGCAAAGATGGATTATTCTACTCAAACTCTTCTGTTTGTATCTGCAGGGTTGACAGGATGATTGAACCTTCCAATGAAAACGACTGTGAGTACTGACATGTCTCCTATTCACCAATATTTTATTAACAGCATCAAATATGTATATGACTGTGTGCTTATTTTAACAAAGAAATCCTATAAATTATGTTGTATGGAGGTGTGGAAAATATTTGAAAAATGTATTTCAAACATGCTAAAATGCTACAAGGTTTAAATAAAAAGGCCATAAAACATTTTAACATCTTAAACATCTTAAAATTCAAAATTGCAATTTGATGATGAACAGGTATATTTCATGTTTTAGAAATCATAATAGTTAGAAGGTTACTACTCGGGACTCCTGAACTCCTCCTAGATATCTTTTCTTAGCCGGCTGCACTCAAACGCTGGACGTGGAGAAGCTCATAGCTGATATCAGACACTAACCCAGCAGCTTCACTGCATCAGAACCTTTTGACACTTCCACTCTCATATTTCGAGTTCAGCGCATAAACTTTGAAACAGCCTTCCTGCATCATCCCGTGAGGTCGACTGAGTATGCAGGCTGTTTCTTGCACACCCCATCATTGGATCACAGCAAATGTTTCTATGCAAATATTTATTGAGAATGCACGAGTGCAACTTTGTATGTTGGGATATGCACACCTCTTTAATGTGTTTTCAACCAACCGGTGAAGCCCCTTTGTGACTGTGCGCTTTGAAGAGTGCTCTCCTTATAGAGTTATTGTTATCTTTTGAAAATAGATGAGTGATACGCACATTCAGCTACAGAGGGCAGTACAACTGCTTGCTCTAATTAAATGGTTCAAGGTTCAAGGCTCTTTATTTGTCACATGCATAGTTATACAAGTATAACACACAGTAAAATGTAACCTGACACGCTAAAATGGGGGGGGGGGGGTAGTAGAGGAAGAACATCACTAATATATATATATATATTATATCCTCAAGAGGAGCTTCTCATATATTACTAATTAATATAATATATATATAATATTATATACTAATATTATGTATCTATATTATATATTATTATATATATATCACTATAACTATATATACTTAACTATATATATATATATATATATATATATATATATATATATATTTGGGGATAGAAGCTCCTCTTGAGTCTCTCTGTCCTTGCCCGGAAGATGCGGAACCTTCTACCAGATTGCAGAAGTTGGAACAGTTTGTTGCCAGGATGGGACGGGTCCTTCAGTATCTGCGCTGCTCTAGTCCGGCATCTCCTGGTGTAGGTGTCCTGAAGTGGGGGGAGAGCAATCCTGCAGCAGCGTTCTGCTGTACGGATCACTCTCTGGAGAGCTTTTTGGTCCTTCACACAGCTGTTCCCAAACCACGATGTCATGTTCTGTGTGAGGATGCTCTCCACAGCGCCTGTATAGAAAATCCTGAGGATCTTTGGAGAGACCCTGAACTTCCTCAGTTGTCGTAGGTGATACAGGCGCTGCCTAGCCTTTTTGGTCTGGACCTGAATGTGGGCAGCCCATGTCAGGTCTGAGGAGATGTGGACACCAAGATACTTGAAGGACTGCACCCTCTCCACTGGAGCTCCATTGATGATAATGGGCTTGTAGTCTCTGTGCTGACCCCTTCTGAAGTCCACCACCAGCTCCTTGGTCTTGCCGACGTTCAGCTGGAGGTGGTTGTCCTGGCACCACGATGCCAGATTCTTCACTTCATCCATGTAGGCCGCCTCATCGTTGTTGGAGATGGCACCCAACACCACTGTGTCGTCAGCAAACTTCACAATGGTGTTGGAGCCGTGGGTGGCCACACAGTCTGAAGTGTAGAGGGAGTAGAGCAGTGGCAGGTAAAACAAAAGAAGATGAAGAAGAAATTACATAATAGTCATGCTGTGAGACGATGCAGCGTGTAATATTAATAGATAAATATCTGAAAAGAAAAAGTAGGCAGTCTGACCACATGAAAGCCCTAGCACGATTAGTGGTCAGAAGCAAAGAAGGTGTACTGGGGACAAACCAAGCAAATTCCACTATAACTGGTGTGCAGGGAAAAACTATCAATATGCTTTTTGTGACATTTTTGTTTGTGATTTCTTTCTAATGTGAAATATGTGCTGTGGCTCCCAAAGGTTGGGAAACATTGCTCTATAAAAGTTTATCTGTGGTGCAGCTGAAAATGGTAGCATGTTTTCAGATCTGGATTAAATTATTCAGACACAAATCAGCTTTGATTTCTAGCAAAATATTTCTGAGTGTACACTTTGGACGTCTGCAGTCAGCTCTGACGAAAAGTGTTCCAGGGAATCCTGAACTGTTCTGCTGTCTGTCTCTCATCAGGTGACTCTGAACAAACATTGGATATAAACCCTTTAGCTGATTTATCTGAGGATGACATAGAGCCAATTGAGGTGAGACAAAAGCAAGCGGATCCTTATCATTTACACATGTAATGACTGTTAATCTCGGCACTTTTTCATGGTAGTAGTCTAAACTTTGTCTGATGGAACAAAGAAGGAGGCTTCAGGACAGAAACTAACTCCACGTGTTGAATTTACCTGCACTGCAACACTGATTAATTGTACGTTATCAGGATGCTTTAAGCTTTATCCTGCATGGCTCCATGTTTTCATTGTTTTTAGTCCCACTATTTTACTGCCAGTTTTGAAAGTACGTACATATAACTGCTGATGTGTACGTTGTGTAGTTTCTTCACTTACTGGTTTGTTGCTGCTTTAAACAGCTGGTGTTGTTCTGATTTCCAGCCTCCATCAAGCTTCACACCTGAAGTACAACCTGAATCCACACAAATCTCCCACAGGTGATAATAAAACCACAGCTGTCACTGCTTTCACCTCCACATTAGAATGATGTCACACATGCTCTGATGTGACCTGATTTGTATTAGACACCTGGAGGTGTGACATAGTAAATTACCTCCTCCTCTCCATCGATGTCTAATATATGAGACGTTGTGTACTTTGCTTTTCTCTCCCTCTGTGTTTTCCTTTGTCCATCTCACTCAGACATCATTTCCACTGAAAGATCATCTGGAGCGTCAGTTTCTGATGGGAGCAGCACAGTTGCATCTCAGTTATTCAGCTCTAGTTTGCACTATCAGTGATGAAGGAACTGATCAGACAGGTGACGTCCCTCACCTCAGTGACAGACAGAGATGATGTCAGACTTCAGGCAGGACCTTCACTTGGCCCTCCAGCTCCAGTAACAGCTGCCTCCACAGATGCCTGGCTGTGTTAGAGATGACAGGGTTCATCTGGGTTCTGTGTGATTTGAGGTGTTCTGATAATATAAAACTCAAATACAGCGATGGCAGGTTACTATCAGTCCAGAAAGAGGCTGAAGCCTCCGGGATGACTAACCACAACCGTGTTCTAATTATGTGACATGTGACTCAAACCCTGAGATATCCCAAACCACAAGTAGAATTAATAACCTGCTTTGGCTTTAGAGCCAAAGCAGCAGAGTTACAGATGTAGCATCCCCTCACTTTGGTGGATGTGACAGTTTGGACTCAAACAGAAGCTTCAGATGTTCTCGTTGGTTTCTTTCTTTTAGATTCTAGTTTAACCGTTTCATCTTCTACAGGTTCAGGTGTCCTGGTCCAGGTGTGTTCCAGTGTACTCTGACCAGACTGGTGTTTGTTATGGCTCAGAAGGCGGAGCTGCTGTACTGGAATGTCCAATGGGATGAGAGCCTCCTTCAACAAGCTGGAAAAACAGCTGCAGGGCCGCTGTTTAACATCACGTGCTCTGAGGACGCAGTCCGTCAGCTCCACCTGCCACACTGTGAAACAAAGGAGGGTGAGCACCGTGCTGCGATGATGAGATGAATTGTGTTCAGTATCAAAACAAGCACTTTATTATGATTGTTGTTGCACACATCAATAAATGGGTAGCATCTAACTTGTAGATAACAGTGATTAGTTTGAACTACCTGAAGTGTTGAAAAGTAAATGGTGCAGGATGAATCCCCGAGCAGGAAATAGTGCAGCAGCTCTTTGCCTTCACAGCGTTGTGTGTTGATGGCCTGCTGTCTGTCGCGCACGTCTTTGATGATGGGATAAGCATCTTGAAACCGATGAGGATCACCGACACGCATGTGATTGTGAACGTCTCCCACCTCTCTGCCTTTGGCCTTATCTGGAATTTTGTTAAAAAGTCCTTTAAAATCCCAGAAGCAGGCCAGGTTCTGCTGTTCCTGCGATTTAAAGACACAGTGCCTCTAAAAATCAACGTGTTTCTCCTGCATGAAAGAATCCATCTGTCAGAGGTAAGCATAGAGCACTCAGGCGGTCTCACTCTGCAGATTTCTGATGCTTCTAGTAGGGGGCAGACACCCTGGGCTTTATTCATTGGTTAGTAGAAGCACAGAGTCAAGCTTCTCCGACTGCAGACTCTCACTCTCACTGACCAATCACAGCGCTTTATTCTTGACTTCAGTAACAATCCAGAGTTGATTGCATAGTTATCTCTCCCACTACTGACAAAGTAAACCTGGGTTTACCGACTGCACTGCATCATTTGTTCCACACTTTAGTCAACACTTGATAATTATAAATGATTTCTATAGATAAACAGATCAACATATGAACATTAACATCATGTTATATCCTACCACTGAGGTTAAAAAGCAACAAGGCAATGATGCTACATACATTGAGACGTCTTCAGACTGCGTGCTTCACATCGGTCAGCGTTACAGTGTCCACTGTGAACCCGAGGGCCTGAAGATCCAGCCGAACGTGAGCCAACAGTCGTGAATAAAATGCCCCTGAAAATAAAGTCAGATATAAAATAAGCAGTTTTCTATCAGTCCCTATTAAAACCGCAGATTCTTGTTGGCTTTCAGCACGCAGAGTTTCGGAACAAGCTTGGACCGAATTACTATCCAACATTTGAGGTTTTCCTGACTGCAAACCTGGAGGTTGTGACTCTGATAGTCAAGGACCAAGATGGAAATGAAGCCTGGCGTCGTGATGGTAAAAGTTCCACTGCAGCAGCAGAAATGACTGTATAAATTTCTGCTACAAGGATATTTTACAAACGTTCAACTGAAATCATATTTAAGTCTCTTTTTAGTGTTTGTCCCAGAAAAGGACCGAGTCTCACCAGAGGACAGCGCACACCACAAAACAAAAAAAGATGAGGATAAGCTGCTGCTAATCCGCTCAGAGTTTATTGAAAGAGTGTCTGCAGAGGGTTTAGACAAAATTGTAGATAAACTCCTCGAGCGTCAAATTATAATTGCTGGAGAGATGGAGTCTGGGACATGTGAGACAAAAAGCAGAGCAAATAAAGTGCGATGCATAATCGACACCGTGAGCCGAAAAGGAAATGACGCCTGCAGACATCTGCTCGATGTTCTCAAAGAGGTGGACCCAACCCTTTTCAGAGTGCTCGTGCCAATGGACTGATTCTCATATAGTCAAGTACTCAGATTAACAACAACAATTTCAAGGTGCTTTATTTTGTAAGGGAAGGACTTTGTCTTCAAACTTTGGTGGTTTGAAGGATTCTGGATCAACTCTGCAAGTTTATTTTTTTCAGTCTTGATCATCTGAATCAATCAAATTAATGTTACTGTGAAATTATTCTAATTATTTTGTACAAATTTTGGCTGTTATGTGTTTACTTTGCATTAGTATTAGTAACCATCTGTCTTAAGTGTTCCTTATGTGATTAAAATCACCACAGTTTGGTAATCACACAGATTCATGTTTCCTTCCTCTCTGCTAATAAATGAAGCCATTAAATTTCCTCTAAAAGTCTTCAGTCAGTTTCCTCTGACTTCCTGTATCACACATACAAAAGTTGACAGGGAAGAGCATGTGTGACACAAAAGACCAGAGGTCTGTAGCATGAAGATGGCTTTTGTTTTATCCCAGTAGCTTCAGGGCAGGTGGGTGGCATTTCTGTTAATATTGTAAATAATTACTGTTGAGCGTGTGAGAGATGTGAATGAGGTTGATGATGGCAGATAAAAATAAGCTGCAGTGAGAGACGACTCTTTCATCTCTGTGTCACGTAAAGAAAAGAAAGATATGGATGTAAAAGCTAATAAAGGTGAAGTTTGGTGTGAAAACAAACCAGGAGTCAGACTGTGGAAGGATTTCAGACAGAAGTTGTTAAATACAGAGAGAAGAGTTGGAAATATGACAGAACATGTGAGACATTTAGAACAATAAACTATGTATAGCAATGTAAATGTGGCAGGGGGGCACTGAAGGTGCTGATTGTCCAGAGTACTGCTGCAGCTTCATTAGCCTCTGCTAACACTACATACCTCAGCCTGCCACCCAACTGTGGCGATGCAAATGACAGGAAACAGGAATAAATGCCGGACACAAGAGACACCCAGAAGGTTTATGTAAGGCTGCCAGTGCATACTTTGACAGAGAGTCTGTGAGACAAACAACCCGGGCGAGGAAAAGCCCCAGAAATCATCTTTCCAGGCGCACACCAGCTCATGCTGTGAAACTGGCCTGTTTCTGTGGGTCAGGTCACTCAGGAAGTGAAGAGGACTATAAACTAAGAAAGGTTCGACTGTAATAAAAGCTCTCTCATCACAACTCGCTCACATTTTAAACATGTTTACCTTCACAGATGATCTGACCACTGCCAAGCCTACACGACACGCGAGAACGACATGACGGTGATGAAAATGAGACAAAGTTAGAGATAAGAGGAAGTGAAAATGTGGAAAGTACAGAGGATTACAAAATAAGACAGGACATGACTTGAAATAGAAACTCAAAGTAAAGATGGGGAAATGTACCTGTCAGGTTTGGACACGAAGGATGGGTGAGATAAAACACTGTGTGTGGATCCTTTCCACGCATTTAATGTCATACACACCTTTAAAGTAACTTTAAACATACAGCCTGCTGATGTTCGTCTGTACTATCATTATCATCGCGACTCTGTGTTTGTGATGTTTCACGCTGGTTCACCACTGATGCTTTAGGTTGAAGTAAAACCAGTAAAAACCTGCGTGACAGGAGCTTTGAATCCCGTGTTGAAGTTTGTTTGCAGGATTTACATTTCTTTAATAAATATCTTCAGTCTTGGGGGGAATGTTTCTTGTGCAGAAGTTTTTAAAGTTCCCGTATCTCACGCCTGCCGAAATCCAGCTGATTTCCTGTAAACGGAGGGGGAGGAGAAAGCAGCCGCTGATGGGGCAGTGTGAGGGCGCAGGAAGCAGGAACGTCGAGCCTGAGCGGGGTGAGTGTTACTTCAGCTTTCTCCTGCGCTTCTTATCACAGTGTTTTACTCCGTCTTTAAAGCCTGCGTGACTCGGTGAAGGGTGGGTGAAACAGATCAGAGTGAGCCTGAAACTGTGTTTGACTTGTTGAAAAGTTTTTTAAACACTGCGTGTTTTAATCACTTCCTGGGGGGGTGAGCGGGATTTGTGGGACACGACTCCTGTATCGATATCTACACTGGTGATCTGATATCGTCGTGCTGGTGTTGTTCCTGGAACAACATAGTAAATGTTGTTGCAGGATCAACATTGCAAGTGACCAATCACATTGTTGTGACGTTATTCTTTGGTGCGCCAAGCCATTCGTGCATTTATGAAATTCCAATGTTGCAAGGACAATATCAATTCTGCTTAGCGTTTATTAAAGGGTTAGGGTCCGGTTGATCGGCGGACAGAGGCGGTTTCTCGCAGCTTAAGTACAGTTTTTTGTTTTACGGCGGTTTTTCCAGAAGTCGCCAGGGCATTACGTCACAACATTCTGATTGGTCACTTGCAGTGTTGATCCTGCAACAACACCAACACGACGATATCAGATCGTGCGGGCGGTGACACTGGTTTACAGCTGGAGTCTGTTTATCTGACTCCATCACCATAGCAACCGCCCAGGAGGCTCGTCTCTCAGGTGTAAACTGGTCGCGCTACACAGAACGACGTTCACCTTGTTTCCACATAAGACCGCTTAGCACATGGCCGTGTCTTCTCCACGTACACCGGCTCCTATAAAAGCATAAACCATAAACACGCCGGCTATTTCCGGTTTGATAATCTGACTTGTTTTTTCGTTTGTGGCGTGGTGAAAGCGCCTCCGGTTAGCCCCACTTACCGCTTTCGAATCACCAAGTTCACGCCGGCTACCCTGGAAATATTTTTGCGCACCTATATGGTTATTTACGATTCACGGTGCTTTTAGGTGCACCTCGGGTTGTTTAAAGGGCCTTCTGGGGTTATTTCCCATGGTGGGATAAACTGATGTGACTTTAGATTTAAAAAGGCTTCACAGACAGCAGATCCTGTCATTGCTTCTGCTCCTCTTTGGATGTTGGTGCCTTTTGTTCCATTCTCTGTGAGCGCACGTGAAAACGATCACAGATGTAGTTGAGGACATTTAATAAGAATGCGGCGGTGCTGGTAGAAAACAAGCCTTTCTAACAACCACACAGGTGCACAAATTACTTTCAAGTGTAGCTGGAGATGGAAGGAAAAGAGGTCTTTGGTTCGAGGCACTTTTGACGTCTCTAACCATGTTGTTTTCTTATTGTTGGACAGTTACAAACATGAATTTCGACTCAACACTGAAAGCATGTGATGCACACTTCTTTGAACTTTAATATATCACAGCGATAAAAACTATGCTACTGGATCTCTAATGCAACACTACAACAAGATGAGGTGCAAATTACTAAAATGCTCCATAGCAAAGTATTAAAATGGGACTCGGCCGAAGAAAAATCTGCCTTCTGGCTCCATCACCAGCTGTAGTCCCTCGATCAAAGCATCCTTCAGCCCAGGGGAGTATCCAGAAGACTGTGTCTTTGACGGATGTCCTCCAGGATCAGTCTGCAGGCATCAGCGTGTGTCTCAGTCTTTTCGAAACATTGAAAAACATTTGCCATAAAAAGAATTTTGCATATACATTTTAGGAAAACTGTTATTTTTTTTAATCTATTTTAATCCACATGATAAGGGGAAGAAAAAATAAATACGTTTGCCACATCATCATCATACAGAAAGAAACCAAAGACTGATTTCAAACGGCTAAAGCAATCCTCACCCACACTGCAGTGAAGACCAATAACTGCATTTTACAGACATGTAAACTATTCAAATTAGTCTTAAAACCTTTCCATAATCCCGACAGAGAGGAACAAGATTCTTTATTAACTCTGAAAATAAACAGACATTCACCTGTTAGTGAAGCATGACAGGAATAAGGTGATTCTCTACATGTCTGTGTGAGACAGCTAATATGTGTCAGAGCAAACCGGTCAAACCTGACTTTAGATAGAGAAACGTGCACAGATATGCAGTGTGTTTATTATGGATGACTGACACATGAATTCAGGGATTAATAAGGTATTCTGATTCTGATATTATGCCTGAAAAATGCTCGGGACAGTACGGCACCTAAAGCAAAGCAGAAGTCACCCTGCATGAATGTGGCGTGGTGACAGCTCCAGGTATCTAAGCTTGGCACAGAAAAGTAAGGAAATGTATATTTTCTTTGTTGTTGTCTGTTACCTTTTTCTGCCACTGACATGCTGGATGTTGTGTCAGACCTGAACACACCAACATGTGTTTCAAGTTTCACTTATTTCTAATGTTCAGCTGTTAGTTTAACAGCAGCACAAGCAGTACAGTATAGTGGGAGAAATAATTATTAGATCTGCAGCTGATTTTGTACTTACAAAGAAATGAACAGTTTCTAATTTGTGTGGAAGTTTCATTTCAACGGAGAGAGACATGATATCGACCAAACATCCAGAAAAACTCCCTCCCATCTGTTACAACGTAGTGTGGTTCCTCCACCACACAACGACTTGCACGGAGCTCCGGACCGAGGTCCATTGATGGTCACTATATTTTTTTCCATTTCAGAATAATGGCACCAACAGTTGTCCCCTTCTCACCGAGGGTCTTACTGATGATTTTGTAGCCCATCCCAGCCTTGTGCAGGTCTACAGCCTTGTCCCTGACCTCCTTTGATGGCTTTTTGGTCTTGTCCTTGGTGTTGGAGAGGAAAGAAATTGAATCTGTGGACAGGTCTGCTTTATGTACAGTGAGAGTGGAGATCAGGAGTATCTGTAATTGATTTATTGGCCAGTTGTAATCTGTCAATCTGCAGAAGCCAAAATTCTGGGAAGTAGTAGGTCATGTTTTGTTGGTGGACAAAATATTTATTTCAATCAGAGAAATGCAAATCAGTTTAAATCTTTTGTGCATTTTCGTCTCTCGCCCATTAAAATAAAACTCCCATAAACGTCTGACCTGTTCGTTTCTTAGTGAGCAAACGTACAAATTCAGCAGAGGATCAAATCATTTTTTGATCCTTCACTGTGCAAAGTACTGCTGTGATGATCGTGCATTCACAAGATGAATGATCTTTGGCAGCATTACTTTTACTTCCTGTCTCGTTGCTCTCAGCTTATTTGCAGCACTGGTGTTATAGTTATAGTTTTATATTGTAATTGCTCTTCATGGGTCTCTATGACCTGTTCCTCAGATAATGTGTGTGGAGGAGCTCAGTTGATCCATTTGGTTTAGAAGAGTTTGCCGTACGTTATTATAGAAATCACTGTTATTTGATAAATAAAAAATAATCAAACTAATTTTTATGAAGCTTTGAATTATTTGTCATTTCGTGATTGGTCATAGATTGAAAGGGGACACTGCTCCAGCAGGTTGTCTGTGTCTGCCAGTTGTCAGGTTTTTTTTTAGTTACGTTGTTGTCTGATTTTGAGCCCGAGGAAATCCTTAAGCATCGGCTTGTGCTCTGTGGAATGTTTTTTTTTTATTGGCAATCCTGACAGTTGTTTGAAGTCTTTGTCACTCACAAACATTACATACTCACGGGAGTTTCTTCTGGATCTTCGGTGGAACAGGCCCGTCTTTGGACTCTTTTCACCCTCCAGTGTTTTCCAGCTCTGGATTATCCAGTAATCACAGGGGCACTTTTGTTTTTAACAGAGTCAAAGCAAGGAAGCGGGGTAAGAAGGGAGGCCTACGTCAGCGATTGCGGAAGCAAATACGGTACAACCGTATTCCTTTACCATCAATAATCCTGGCTAATGTGCAGTCTCTGAGGAGTAAATTAGATGAACTGCATTTGAATGTCGCACATTTACGTGACTACAGGGATGCATGTCTAATGGCATTCACAGAGACTTGGCTCAAGGATTCTGACCCTGATTGTTCTCTGGAATTAAATGGCTTCGGGGTTCCCATACGTTTGGATCGAGACCCCGGAGCTACCCAGAAATCGCAAGGAGGAGGGGTGTGTTTGTATATAAATCAGAAATGGTGTAAAAACGTGACCGTTCGTAGACAAGTGTGTCTGCCTGACATTGAGCTCCTCTCTGTGTCTTTGAGGCCGTTTTATCTGCCGAGGGAATTCCCACAGATCAATGTCACCGTTTACATAAAGCTTTGTCCTTGATGAAAGAAAGGGTGGAAAATCTTTTTGAAACAATTATGACTAATAAAAGTATTAAATTTCTTATACCACCATCTGGATGGGGCCAAAGCTCATGCTCGGCTCTTATTTATCGATTGTTCTTCAGCTTTTAATACTATCCAGCCACACCTCTTAGCCGATAAATTTCTTAATCAATTTAAACTTGATTTTAATCGCGTTAGTTTGATTTTAGACTTTTTAAATTTCTCTACTGGTTCACCACAAGGTTGTTGTCTCCCTCCTCTACTACTTGGTATGGTAATTTGTCTTTGACCAATAAGACTAGACTTAGTAACCTGGTTAAAGTGGCTGGTCAGATTTCAGGGAGGTCTAAGGTCCAGCTTGTGGACTTTTATAACAGGCAGGTGCTGTGGAAGACAACCTCTGTTGTATTATGTTCAGACCGTCCTCTGAGCATTACACGATAGCGGACATACCGCAAATCAATTTCCCACTGGGGACAATAAAGTTACCATTGACCATGGGTGTTCCTACGCTGGAGATGTCGTGAATATTTGAATGAACATGAGTGCAATAGCTTTGAATGACACTGTGTTCTGTCATTATTTGTTCACATATTGAAATATAGTCATTCAATTATTTGGAGCAACATTTTGAAATGTAGGACAAATGTCTCAGAGTTTAGTGTTTGAATGTGTCTCATATTAAAAAAATCAGTCTCTCTAACATCTAAATGGTTCTTTTCTCCCTTCCTGTGATTTAAGAAAAACCCTCACATTCGCGTCCTCCTGAGACCCTGCCCATTCATTTATGTTTCATTTATGTAGTGGACACACACAAAAGTTAAACTGACAGATGCTTTTTTTCATGGTATTGCACTGATCACTGCTTTTTTCATTATTTCAGGGTGACCACTGGCCTGAACTACCTCTGATCAGCTTTTCTGGAACTGAAAACTCGATGTTTCCCCTCAGCTCAGAGTTTGGGGTCAAACAAAGGCCCTGAGCTCACAGTCACCTCTCATACTAAAGTGTAGAAAATGAATAATTGTGTGGAAAATGAGAAGGACGGCGCCGACTCTTCACAATGTAACAGTAAGCAGTCCAAAGCAGATCCACTGGCCTTCAGTAATGAACCCAGAGCCTTGGACACAAAGTAAGAGAACTGCCACGGACTTATTTTTAATCTCTTTATCCCAGAGATGCCATATTATATATACAACAGTGTAAATTAAGTAGATCCTGTTTCTGCTTTAAACTGTAGTGTAACTTTCTTAAGATGGATTCTGGAGAGAGTATGATAAGCTGGAAATATGGAGTGTATTTCTGTGTTTCAGATATTTGCTGCAAATGATTTCTAGTTGAGAGAGAAGAATTAACGTGGGAGATTATCCTGCCTGATTCTTAATTTGTGGTTGTTGTTTTTTTAAAAAGAAAAAAGAAGATGAAAAGAAGAAAATAATGTTATTATCACAAACATCATATGAAAGACCCACATGATCAATAGTGTGTCTCACTGTGAGACTGTGGAACTGTGGCTACCAAAACTAGTGACTTGGGTCATGGAATGTCACCTCTCTGATGGGGAAGGAGCATGAGTTAGTGCATGAGGTTGAGATATATTGACTAGATATAGTGGGGCTCACCTCAATGCATGGCTTGGGCTCTGGAGCCAAACTCCTGGTGAGGGGCTGGACTCTGTCTCAGTCTGAAGTTGTGCCCTTGGTGAGAGGCAGCGGGCTGGGATGCGTGTCCTAGTATCCCCTCAGCTTGCTGCCTGCATGTTGCGGTTTCTCCTGGTGGACGAGAGGGTTTGATCTCTGCAACTTTGGGTTAGGTCAGGGGTCGGCAACCTTTAACACCCAAAGAGCCATTTGGACCCGGTTTCCACGCAAAAGAAAACACTGGGAGCCGCAAATACTTTTTGACATCTAAAATGAAGATAACACTGTATATATTGTTTTTTACCTTTATGCTTTGTGTGAACAACTAAGGTGTGTTGCTTATGAAATCCATGAAGTGCTACAGAGAAAATTACATTTTATTTATGTAATTAACACATTTTGAACTCTTAAAGAAATATAACAAAAGGAAAGACACCCAGCTGAACTAAAATGATCCAGCAAACAAAAACTGTTGTGAGCCGCCACCCTTATATTGCCTTTGGGCTTTTGGAGCCTTGACCTGACTTTTAAAAAATAATTGGAAAAAAGCACTATGCTGCTAAAAGATGAAAAATAGATATTTGCAAAATTCTGCCTAAATATGATTTTACCTGGTTATTGTGTGTGGCGGGGCGTGGTCTGCAGCGCTGCTGCAGGGGAGGCGGACGCACCTGAGCGGCACCCGCAATCATGCCTCGCCGCCTTAACGTCTGTGCGCTCTGCTGTTGTGTTGGTGTGTGTCGGGCTGTGAGCTGCAAAGCTACAGCCGGCTGTATGCGTACAGCAACCGTGTGTGAAAAGCGGTCGATAAAGAGATGCTGAAAAGCGTGCTCATGGAAACATCGTCGGGTCTGCCGTGATATGTTTACAATAAGATTCATGGTCCCGAACCTCTGCGCACAGCAAAGTCACTTTCATCTTTACGCAGGACTGTAAGCTGTCATCTGTGAGGCGTGAGCGTGTTTGTTTTTAACATAGTTCACGGTGGAGCTGCTGACATAATGTGGATCCGAAGATCCATAATTGGCCTACCTGGGGTTGAAAGTCTCGATAAATGCACGGCGTTTCGGCGGGTATACCGGCTTCCGCGAGTGTGACGCTTATTTTGAGCGATGAAAAAATAATAGAATATAATTTTATTTTTATATTTCAATATCACAATAATCTTCCAATTTAGAACTACAAGTTAAAAAAGAACTAACATAAATAAAATACACTTCAGCTAAATACTTCTAATTTATTTTCCCAAACCACGGAGCCGCACTATAAGGACTAAAGAGCCGCATGCGGCTCCGGAGCCGCAGGTTGCCGACCCCTGGGTTAGGGAATGGGTGCTGACTGTCACCTGTGCTTATGCGCTAAATGACAGTTCAGAGTACCCAGCCTTCTTGGAGTACCTAGGCAGGGTGCTTGAGGGTGCTTAATCTGGGGATTCATACGGGGAGACTTCACCGCTCATCTGGGCAATGATAGTGAGACCTGGAGAGGCGTGATTACGAGGAATGGCCTGCCAGATCTGAACCTGAGCAGAGTTTTGTTATTGGACTTCTGTGGACCACAGTTTGTCCATAACGGACACCATGTCCGAACATAAGGGTGTCCATAAGTGCACATGGCACCAGGGTGGTTGGTACCTGTCATGATAGAAACCCCCGAACCAAATGGTGGACACCAGAGGTGAAGGGAGCCACCAGAAGGAGTCCTATCGGGCTTGGTTAGCCTATGGGATATCAGAAGCAGCTGAAAGGTGCTGACAGGCCAATCGGAATGCAGCTCGGGTCTCCAGTCGACAGTGTGGGCTCTCCAGAAAACCACACAGCTGCTCTACTCCAGAATCCTGCAGATTTTTATTGCCACTTAGGTCAAGTTCTCTTAGATGAGAGGGTCTGGACTTTAGAGTTGAGGCCAGATAATCACAGCTGATTTCTGACAAACCACAGTTCCCCAGTCTGGATAAAGAATAAAATAGGTACGTTTATCAGACAAAGCTTTGGGATCTTTTTGGGGCTGAAGACGTTACAAAATGTAAAAATTCAGAAAACAGAAACTTCAAACAACTCAAACCAAAAGGATGCAGGTTGAAACAGTCAAACCAAAAAAGTCTGCAGCTCCACCACTTGTTACATCTTTAGAAACTGGTTGTATTATAAATTTCCAAGTTTCCAACCTTCTGGTTGAATTTGGAAGAGAATTTACAGAATGAAACATTTTGGACAAGAGAATTAGCAAATAAACACTCATATGATGTGAGAATGCAATCAAACTGTTTATTGGTGGGAAAGTGTGTGTTTTTAGAACACTGAAGTCGAGCATTGTCTGGCACAACATTAGCTTATAGCCAGCTGTTGTTATAGCTGGCTCGTTGTCAGACGGGTGGGTATGGGAGTGTTGCATTTTTTATCGAGTAAAATAAATAACTATCAGTAATAAATTAGTCAAACTAATTTTAAACTAAGTAAAATTAGGCATTTTTTTAAAGCCCTGACTTCAGTTCAGGGATTTTTAGAAGTTTTGTATTTTGTACCAGACTTTCAGTTTCTTTTGTAATTCTCAGGAATATTCCAATACAATCCTATCTGAGAATATGAGGTTTAAGAACAAAAAATGTCTAGAGGACGGTTCCTCTGTTGCAGTGGAGCTTAGTTCTGGCCTCTTTTCTTGACCCTCCTTTCCACATTTCCTTTCTTGAGAGTTCTGTGGCAATTGCGCCTCTCACAGCTGTAGCTATTATTACCCAGCATGCCTTTTAGAAGCATAAAGGTAATGAAAGTGTGCAATTATTACACATGCTGTGATTCTTACTGTGATTCAGTATAATGTCAGCCACATGTCTGCAGTTTAATGTCAGCACAGCTTTCACATATTTGTCTCAGCACAGCTAAAACATGGTGACTGACCTCAGAGTTTCCAGTCTACAGTGTGGACTCCCTAGAAAACCACACAGCTGCTTCACTCCTGAATCCAATAGTGTGTTGTTGTGGCTCACATCAAGCTCTCTCAGATGGGAGGAGTTGGACTTAGCAAGAGCTGAGACCAGATAAGAACAGCTGATCTTTGACAACCTGCAGTTCTTTAATCTGAAAAAAGAAAAATATATATTATTAGTTAAAGTTCTTGAAATCGTTCAGTCTTTGATAACCTTGATGCAGAAGATTAGAGAGCAGAAACCCCAAACAGCTGTTTTAATACGGAATGTTTTCTTGTTAAACATGATTTT